>NC_072736.1:18076905-18275492 GCF_026930045.1 Uloborus diversus | reverse complement strand
ACCTAACATTGATTTTGTATTAAGTACTTTAGAAAACTTCGTTCTGTTAATTGAACTTTTCAAAAGTTTTAAAGCTTTATGTTAATTTTTTAAGTACAGTGTGAAACCTGTGTAAGTTGAATACTTGCGGTAGACTACTTTAGTGGTCAAAACAGGTGGTCAACTTACAGAGGTTGATTTATATGATAAGGGCTGATTCCGTGCCTGAAAAAAGAGGTCAACTTAGAGAGGTGGTCAACTTCACAGGTTTTACTGTACATGACTCAGGCGACAACCAATCAGAATCACACTAAGGCCCCTGTATATACTAAGGCACGTGAGATTTTACAGTTTTCCGATTTAAAAAAAAAAAAAATTTAAATGATTTAACGGGCATGGGCGGATTTATGGGAGGGGGGCAATGCCCCGCAGTTTTGGGAGAACTTTATGTAGTAATAACACATTTTCCAAAAATAAAAAAAATCATTTTTTTTTTCTTTTTTGATTAGTTTAGAAGAGCATGGGTAGATTTCTTGGGGGGGGGGGGGGGGCATAAGGGCAATACCCCGCAGTTTTGAGAGGACTTTATATAGTAACAACTCATCTTCCAAAATCTTAAAACAAAAAAATCATGACTTTTTCCTTTTTTGAATAGTTCAGTGAAAATAAAGAGAATAGCGAATGTCCTTTTCTGATGGGAGAAAAGAAAAGGGGAAAAAAAACCGAACATCAAATACAAATAGTGCAGCTGTCACTGGGGTGCTGAAAATGTGTCTAAATTCACTATTTTGGACTGAAAATCATTTGGGCAAGTGTATGAAAATATAGGCTAAACAAGCTCTACATTAAGCTGCAACACTCAATGATAATTGACAATTATTTTAACAAATTAGAACCTAAAAAAAAGAGAGGATCCCCCCCCCCCCATTCGCGCTAAAAGAACGATCTACTCGTTATGATTTGTGTCCACATTTAAAGCATATTTGTGCAATGTACATAATATTTATGTTCTTGGTAGATAAATTGGCTTTTTGAGAGATTCTAAAAAATAGTCCCCCCCCCCCCCCCACACTTTTTTTTTTGAGAGAGAGAGAGAGAAATTAAATTCTAACACAAATTGAATAAATTTCAGTTATCTGAGTATTCTGATTAATTGAATCTTTTTACTTAGAGAGGAAATTACAATTTTACTTTATAAATACTGTTTAAAAAGTAAGGTAAGTCATAATCATCTAAGTCTAAGTGAGTCAGTCCTTGTCATTATTGTAATCTAAATAATTGAGTCATCAAAAGTTTTGTAAAATTTGTAAAATTTTATAAAAATCTATAAAAACCCTAACAAAGATTGGTAAATTCGTAAAAATCCTTTAATTGTGAAAACTGAGGAATTTTTGTAAAAATTACAAGAAAATCAAGCAAAAATCTGCAGGTAAGAGTGAATTACAAACAGGGCTGAATTTGCCTATAAGATAAACAAGCTATTGCTTAGGGCTCCTGCTTTGAAGTGAATTCCTAACTCCCCCCCCCCCCAAAAAAAAAGAAAATTCATGATTTGTTCCTTAAAAAATGGAAATTGCTTGAAAAAACTAATTTCATTTTCAAGTGCTTGAAAACTTTGAATATTTGGAAACTTGTGGCTACAAACCTTAAATTTTAAAATTTCTAACAAATGGTAGAGGGAGAGGAATGCCAAAATTTATCAAATTCAGCTCCTTGCCATATCCTGCATTAAAAATAAAAATCATGGTTTTCGCGTTTGTAACATATTATTCGAAATAAATTTTTGTGACTCACATGTTTCATATCTTGCTATATATTCAATCCTTAATGCAGTATTTTGGAAATTCTTTAGCATTGATTGCTTTTATCTTACTTCTACTACATATTGTTAATCTGTTTAGCCCGAAAAAAATTTCACACACTACCTCTATTCCTTTTGGTTTTCTGCACTACTTATAATTAAAAAAAGGTTGTTGTAATAAGAAATCTATAGTTTATTTTTTCTTTCAAACTTAAAATGGCTGTTTCTTACAAAGTTTGAACAATACTGTACAACTGTATAATCTAGTTATCACTTTCCATGTCTGTCCCATTAACCTATATAAGGCTTCAAAATGCAGAATTTTATATCCATTTTACAAAATTTCCTCCGGGGGAGAAACCCCGGGACCCCTAAAATTAGAAATATTCTATTTCTCACTTAAAAGGGAGCCCTGTGTCACTCTCTTGATATCAGCCCCCTCTTTTAAAGGTCAATTCAAAAAGGACAACATGAAAACACACATTAATAAAAACAACACACAAAAAGTAAAGCATTGACAAAAACAGGGGCTTAAGGGGGGGGGGGGCTATAAAAATGTTGCTCAAAAAAAAAAATTCCTGCCCCCTCAGGAACTCAGTCCTAAATCCACCTATGTTAACGGAACTGAAAAGTTCTGTCAACAAATAAAAATAAAGAGATAAGTATTTTACTATTAAGTAGAAGAGCACTTTGAAATATGGAAGTCTCAACAGAACTTTGCAGGTACATTATTTTTTTGATTTGACGGGATTAAGATGTTATGTCGATAAAGAAACAATAAATTTGCCCATGCTTCTCAAGAGCGATGCCGCCCCCCTCTCAAAAAAGAAAAATTTTTTGGTCACCTGTCATTGATGTCGATATCCTCGTTGGTTTCGTCCTTCTTTGTCGTTTCTAAAGGCTCTAGTAAGCTTTAAAGAGATCTGGTACCAACGGCAAAAAATGCCTCCATCGGCCCAAGCTCGTTTGTTAGCACGCCAAGATAACATTCCGTACACATGCAGTTACATAACATGCAGTCAATTAGATGTTATCTGCAGTCTCAAGAGTTTAGAATTTGAAAGAGGTAAAAATTGTACATGTTTGCAATGCCGCATCTGCGTAAAATCAAGCAGCGTAATATAAAACTCATAAAATGTGGGTCTACTGTAATTATTAATTGATTATTTTCTGAAGAATAAATAAAAAATGCATTGCTTGATATTGTAACGGATTCGGTGCGACTTCCACTTTCTTGAAATGAAGACACAGTTCTTGATAAAAACACAGGAAATTTATTTACACTATGTACAGGAAAGATCTTCAACAACTGCTAAATTATTCATCAGCAATTAAGCAATTATCACACAACACCGTAAACTCAACGTTTACACACGTATTTACTTCCAAATACGAAAACAACACAGCGAAATGCCTCGCTATAAACAGAGCAAAATGCTCTCCGTTCGAAATCTGAATCGAAACTCCACTGTTTATCCATCGCTAACGGCTTAAATACACCGAAAAGAATTTTCTCAAATATTCCACACGCTTCTCGAAATGCGTTGACCGTTATCAAATTTTATCAATGAACAGGAAAAAAGAATAGGGGTTGTATACTTTAGCCATATGTTAAGGGGTTGTATATTCATTACGGGAAACTATTTACAGGTTACGTTACTACAATAATTACTATTTACAGGATTTGTAACATTGCCCCCTTCCCAAGGACTGCACGTCCCGGGCAGTACAATCCCCAGAAAGGGTGCCAAACTTCTATCACATGTTCACAAATATACACATTAATTAATAACTAACAGATACAGAAAATACAATAATAACAAGAAATATTACTAAACATTAAAAGCAAAAATTTATCTACAACTTTTATGTTATCAACCATGGTTGTTTACGTAATACTCATGAACTATGGCCATAGTATGGGGCTAACCGATCATAATGTACAACCCTAGGTTTTGCATTAGGTGATTTCTGGATCCTCACTACGACGTCATTTAGTCGGTTAAGGACTTTGTAGGGTCCATCCCAATGCGACTGCAATTTGGGTGACAGACCTTTCCGTCGGATGGGATTCCATAACCAAACCTTGTCGCCTTCGTTGAATTCATGTCCAGTAGACCTTGTGTCGTATCGGGTCTTCATCTTCTCCGCCGCGATGTTGATTCGCTCTCGTGCGAAGTTATGAACATCTTCCAACCGGGCCTGGAGATCCTGGATGTACTCCTCAGGCGATGAAGGCGCATCCGGAGGACGACCGAAGACGAGATCACAAGGTAGCCGAAGCTCTCGTCCAAAGAGCATCTGAGATGGGGCAAATCCAGTAGTCTCGTGGACAGCACTGCGGTAGGCCAGCAGGAACAAAGGTAGCTTCTTGTCCCAATCCTGTTGATTTCTGGATACCATAAGCGAGAGATTATTCAGGATTGTGCGGTTAAATCTCTCCACCATGCCGTCCGATTGTGGGTGTAGTGGTGTTGTCCTAGTTTTCTCAATTCCGAAAATTTGACATAGGCCCTTAAACACAGCAGAGATGAAATTCCTCCCTTGATCGGAATGAATCTGCAAAGGTGTTCCGTATCTCGAGATCCAATGTTGGACTAGAGTCTCTGCTACGGTAGTAGCCTCTTGATCTGGAATGGGATATGCTTCGGGCCATTTGGTGAAGTAGTCGATGGAAACAAGAATGTATTTGTTCCCATCAGCAGTTCTTGGTAGAGGACCCAGGATGTCGATCCCAATTCGTTCGAAAGGAGCTCCAACGTTGTACAGATGTAGCTTTCCTCTGCTTCTCTTCTTCGGCCCTTTACGAGCAGCACAGGCGTCACAAGAATGGCACCACTTCTCCACGTCATCCTTCGCCTTGCTCCAGAAGAAGCGCTCCCGAACTTTATTGAGAGTTTTCAAGACACCAAAATGTCCTCCAGTCGCACTACTATGTATTTCTTTCAGAACCTCTGAAATCCTGGATCGAGGAAGTAGTAACTGCCACCTAGATGTCTTGCCGTCGTCAGATTCCCATTTCCGGTGTAGCACGCCGTTCCGTAAATGGAGTGAGTTCCATAAAGCCCAGTATCTTTTTGTTGCAGGACTGAAGATGGAAACGTCCTGCCAGCTAGGGCGTCGACTGTCACTTTCCATGAACTCTAAAATTGGTTTTATGTCGGGGTCTTCAAGTTGATCTTTTCGAACTTGGTCATCACTCCATGGATCAGGTTCTGATGATGTTGGAGTCACTGTCACCTGATAGGCGGTAGGGCTAGTCGTTCCATACTGTTTCTCGATTCGGGAACAATAGTGGCAGTTCTCAGGACAAGGTCTCCTTGATAAAGCGTCAGCATTACCGTGAGATAACCCTTTTCGATGCTTGATCTCCATGTCATATTCCTGGAGCCGCTGTATCCATCTGGCTATCTGACCTTCCGGATTTTTGAAGTTCAAAAGCCAAGTTAATGAGGCATGATCTGTCCGAAGCAGAAATTTTCGGCCGTAGAGGTAATGATGGAAGTGTTCTACAGCTTTCACTATGGCCAGTAACTCCTTTCTGGTGACGCAGTAATTTCGCTCCGACTTTGATAAGCATTTGCTCCAGTAAGCGATGACATGTTCATTTCCGTCAATTTCTTGGGATAAAACAGCTCCGATGCCCTCGTTGCTCGCATCAGTGTCCAGGATGAAGGATTTTTCGGGCTGAGGATAGGCGAGGATAGGCGTTGATGTTAAAGCCTCCTTCAGTCGTAGAAATGCATCTTCGCATTCTTTGGACCATTCAAACTTTTGCTTGCTCTCCGTCAGCTTATGCAAAGGTCGTGCAATGTTGGAAAAACCCTTTACAAACTTCCTGTAGTACGTGCAGAGCCCCAGGAAACTTCGCAGCTGATGGATGTTTTCGGGACGACTCCAACTCCTGACCGCAGATACCTTTTCTGGATCGGTTTGTACACCTTCAGAAGAGATGATGTGACCAAGGTAGTTCACTTCCCGGCGGAACAAATTACATTTGGACGGGCTTAACTTCAAATTGGCTTCCTTAAGCTTTTGCAGCACCTTCCTAAGATTTGCCAGATGTTCTTCGAAACTGCGTCCCACGATGATGATATCGTCTAAGTAGACCAGACAGGATTCGTAGGAAAGTCCTCTTAACACTGTCTCCATAAGACGCTCGAACGTAGCTGGTGCATTGCAGAGGCCGAAGGGCATCACTTTAAACTGCCATAAGCCTTGTCCAGTTGTAAACGCTGTCTTCTCTCGGTCATCAGGGTGTATCTCAACCTGCCAGTAGCCGCTCTTCAAGTCCAGGGTCGAAAACCACTTGTGTCCGGAAAGAGTGTCCAAGGTGTCGTCTATCCGTGGAAGAGGGTAACTGTCTTTCTTGGTGATTTCATTCAGCCGTCGGTAATCTACACAAAATCTGGTGGAGCCATCTTTCTTTCGGACCAAGACGATGGGAGAGGCCCAAGGACTGGATGAAGGTTCGATTACATCATTCTCCTTCATCTCTTTCAGGAGGGTCTCAACCTCTTCCTTCTTGGCGAACGGTAGTCGTCTCGGATGCTGTTTAATAGGGGGGTGTTCTCCAGTGTAAATCCTGTGCTGCGTTAAATTCGTACGGCCAACATCCTCCGATGTAGATGAAAACAGATGCTTGAAGTCGTCCACCAATTCTTCCGCAGCAGTTCTTTGATCTTTCGATAATGGCGCACTCCCAATTAACTTCGATGTCAAGGACTCAGAAGACACAGTCTCGGGGAAATTGATTCTTCTAATGATGCAGTTTACTGGAGTACAAGTTGCTAACACTTCACCTTTCCGGATATTCCTTGGCCTTTCACTCACGTTGGCGACTCTCACAGGAATTACATCCTTAGAAAGGTCCACAAGCGTAGATGCTACCAGCACTCCTTTTAGGCTATTGCTTAGGTTAGGGTATTCAATGAGTCCAAATAGAAAACTATTGCTTTCTTCAAGGGAGCCAGGTATTAATGATTCTGACCTTGAGGGAATCGATAAATCGGTTTGGGCTATTATTTGATGAGCGGATTTTACATCACTTTCTGCGGGAAAGACTGCTATGTCTTCTCTCGTCGAGTGCAGCTCGTTAGTCTTGAAGTCGAGGTTGAAGTCATACTTCTTTAAAAAGTCCAATCCGAGAATGAAGGGGTCTATGATAGCAGCAACGAATGCGGTATGATGGTAAATGGCATTTCCAAACACAATTTCTAAGTTCACTTTACCTTCAATCTCGATCTTGTCACCTGTCACAGTTTGGAGGGTAACGCAGGGCGGCGTCCACAGAATGTTGAGTCCAAATTGACGAGCCACATCTGTTCTAATGATCGTAACATTGGCTCCAGTGTCAATAATCAGTTCGCAGGGAAACCCGTTTACATATGCGTAAACAAATAGTCCATTACTGCCGCCACTCGTCGATGAAATCTGGAAAACTTTAAGATGGGGCTCATTCCAATTTGGCGACCTCCGCCCCGCGAGATTGCCATGGCTTAATTTTCCTGGACCTGCGAGGGAGAGGTGCTCTTCCCTCTGGTTTCTTGACGAGCTTCACAGTTTCTTCGTAAGTGACCCTCGCCACCACATTTCCAGCACTTAAGTGATTGTCCATTATGGTCCTTGGGAGCCGAATTCCTTTTGAGGATTTCTGCAATTTCTTTTATTTGCTTTTCCAGATCAGCAAAACGTGACGAAACCGGATCAGGCTCATCAGTTTTCACGCCGCGGATTGAATGGCGATCCTTGCGGGTTGCTTGCTGGGCGGCCTCCAACTTCATCGCATACACAACAGCAGAACTCAGGTCTTTGACATCCGCCATCCGTAGAGCTTTCTGGATTTCCGGATCTCGAACCCCGTCGATGTAGTAGTTGAGTGCCAGGTTGTCTCGAACATCCGCAGGACAGTCACAAAAAGCAAGATGAGACAATCTCTCGACGTCCGCCGCTAGCTCTTGCAGGGTTTCCCCGGTTTTCTGGAAACGGGATTTCAACTGGAGTCGGCTGAAATCTTTCTGGCACTTCTCACCGAAGCGAAGCTCCAACGCAGATGTGAGGGCGGCGAAATCCAGGCGCTGGCTGTCCGGAAGGGTCTGGAGAATGTCCGCTGCGTCACCTCTCAGGGATGCTGCAAGATGACAGGCCTTGGTAGCAGAGTCCCATCCGTTCGCTTCCGCCACTATCATGAATTGAGTTTTGTAAACCTGCCACGAAGTTTTCCCATCAAATGTGGCAAGTTTAATGGACGGTCGAGCAACCGATGTGGGAGCGCCAAACTGTACAGAGCTGCTTTCCGCGGTGGCCAGTCTCCTTTCCACGTCCTTAAAGATCTCTTCTTTAAGTAGAGTAAATTTCTTGTCTTCTTCTTCCAACTTATTTTCCACATTGGCGATACGCTCTTCCACAGTATCAAATTTTTCTTCCAGAGCCTCAACTTTATCTCCCATTGCGGTTAGTTGATTCTCCATCATGGTTTTCATCGACGTTAGGTCCCTTTTTATTTCATCTTGACTTGTAGTAATTTTAGCAGTTAAATCACTATTTAACTGTTCTTGGTTAGTCGCCAATTCATTTTTCAATTGTTCTTGGTTAGTCGCCAATTCATTTTTCAATTGTTCTTGGTTAGTCGCCAATTCATTTTTTTATTGTTCTTGGTTAGTCGCCATATCATTTTTTAATTGTTCTTGATTAGCCGCCAAACTTTCGGTCAAGTCACTTTTCACGGCATTTCGGCATTAATTGCTGCCAGAAGTTGTTTTAATTGGTCATCCATTGCGCGAGTAATCACCATAAAAACAAAGTCTATAAATTCAAACAGTCTTTATGAAAAAAAAAAAAAATGTCCAAAGTCACACTTACTCCAAGAAAGTCCAGAAGAAGACCCACGTTGGGCGCCAAATTGTAACGGATTCGGTGCGACTTCCACTTTCTTGAAATGAAGACACAGTTCTTGATAAAAACACAGGAAATTTATTTACACTATGTACAGGAAAGATCTTCAACAACTGCTAAATTATTCATCAGCAATTAAGCAATTATCACACAACACCGTAAACTCAACGTTTACACACGTATTTACTTCCAAATACGAAAACAACACAGCGAAATGCCTCGCTATAAACAGAGCAAAATGCTCTCCGTTCGAAATCTGAATCGAAACTCCACTGTTTATCCATCGCTAACGGCTTAAATACACCGAAAAGAATTTTCTCAAATATTCCACACGCTTCTCGAAATGCGTTGACCGTTATCAAATTTTATCAATGAACAGGAAAAAAGAATAGGGGTTGTATACTTTAGCCATATTTTAAGGGGTTGTATATTCATTACGGGAAACTATTTACAGGTTACGTTACTACAATAATTACTATTTACAGGATTTGTAACAATATCATTACTGCAGTCATTTCGGTAACTCTGGAAAAGGACAGTTATTGAAACTCTAGAAAATCGCCCGTCAAGATACGACGGGTGAAAATTGCTTCTACATTTGAACGAAGCGATTGCCTGTTTGGTGACATTTTGATAGTTGACATTTCCAGTGGATGAACCCTAAACTCCAGTAGATGGCGTTCATTGTTGACCACTTTTTCGTTTTTTAATTCCCCTGAAATGACAGTCTTACCAGTAAAACCAGTTAAGTTACCGGATCCAGTTCAGCCTTGTCACAATAAAGCTTTTCTCTGCGTGTTAAACATTACCAAAACATATTATCAAATTATCGTGCCGTGGAGCGAGTTTCGTTGTTGATGACGCCAGGAGCGTTACTCGATCATTATCTATTATATATATGAGGATTGTTTTTATTTTTCAAACACATTCTTCCTCTTTTTTTTTTTTTTTTTGAATTTCTGTGCTCTACAGCTGTAATTTTGCATGCTTTTGAGTCTAGCTTTTCAAATTCCTTAAATCATACTAAATACAAAAAAAAAAAAAAAAGACTCTCAAAGTCATTTTCCAAAAGAGGTTAAGTTATTTCTTTTTTTCTTTCTTTTTTAAAAAAAATTATATTCTGCCCGGGTTTTTCTAACCATATAATAATTCAGTGACATTATCATCCTGACATTACTGGGAAATTCTCACATAACAAAATCGCGTTTTTTAAAGATTGGAATAAACAAAGTGATATAACGTCATTTGCAGACAAGCTCTGCGTATGATACCTTAAAAAATTTGCTAACTTTTGATCTATCAAACCATACAAGTTTCAAGAAACTCTCAACTTGTTCTGTAGTTATGAAATCAGACATATACAACAAAAGCACCATCCTTATTCCAGTAGCGGATACAAGGGGAGGTTCATAGGGTTCATGACCCCCCCCCCTAAAACGTCGACAACAGTATCCGTCCACATTGTGTTCAAACACTTTATTCATAAACTAGTGGTACTCGCATGGCTTTGCCCGTAATAGAAAAATTAAATGGTCTTTTGGTTCGCCTGTATATTTACAAATAATGTATGGTGAATTTTCTCGCCAGTTGGCTTTTACCTATGTTACGGTTCCACGTTATGATAATTTCGTAATTTACTCATCCATCTTATGATAATTTTGTTCTTAAAATTGGAATAGAAAAAGAACCACATCGAATTTCTGAAAAATCGCTTCGAGGTGCACACTTCCCATCCAGACATCCTACAGACATCCTCCGGACATCCAGACAGAGAGACTTTCAGCTTATTATTAGTATAAGTAAAGATAAAGATAAAGATTTCATGAAAATCGGCCAAACGGTCTAGGCGCTATGCGCGTCACAGACATCCAGACATCCTCCGGACATCCAGACAGAGAGACTTTCAGCTTTATTATTAGTAAAGATGTGGAAGCGATTACAGTCTATTTTCAATTCATTAATTACTTTTGAAAGTAAATACTAGAACTACTACTTCGTTTCACTGCTTATTAAATTAATTTGCAACGTTTATCCCCAATTAGGTGCCTTATTCCTGGCCGATTTGGTGCTTTCTATTGTCCCCCAAACACAGTTTCAGAAATTTTTCTTTCCAAAATCCGTAGGTTCGTTTAATGGAAGGGGGGGGGGGAGGGGACATTCTTCAGCCTTACCCCCTCTAAAATGGTTTTCTGTATCCGCCCCTGCCTTATTCAAAACTGATTTCCTTTTTTTTCTTTATCTAAAAATACAGTTAGGTCGATCAAAAAAGATCTCGTCATATTAGCGTAACTAACTGCTGCGGAAAATACACAAAGGCTTATTTTAGCCTTTAGCGAGGTGAGGTGTCTTACATCCCCGAAAAATTACGCTTCTGCACTTAAACGTTTTGTAAGTGGTAAAGGGGACAAGTGGATTTCTTGTGACCTATTAGTACAGTAAAATTAGGTCAAAAAATGGCCAAACCCAAACATCCAAAAAAAAAAAAAAAAAAAAAGACGAAACCTGTTGCAAATTACTTCTTACCCTTCCAGCAAGAAGGGGTAAAAAGTCCCAGCACTTTGCGCGTCGGGTTTTGGGGGAAAGGGGGGGGACGAAATAATCTTCTATTTAAATAAAAATAATTTCTATTTCTTAAAAAAAAATTCTCAAACCTCGCAGAAACCACTCTAATAGTAAAGTAATAAACTCTCACAGAAAAAAAATTCTAATTAACAGGGGTGGACAGGCAGAGGGGAGGATTGGGGGGGGGGTTCATGGAGCAGTTTTGAGTCATTGGAATTTTTAAGGCAGTTTTTTCAAAGATTATTTCTTTCTTTTTTGAGGGCTTTTATTCTGGATGGGTACTCCGTCACACTTAAGGGGTGCGCCATCGCTTTTTTGGGGGGGGGGGGACCCTGAATTTACATTCTAAAATCAACTATTGCAGTGAAGTTCACGAAAAAATTTCCCTGATTTAAATTTTTCCGAAGTACAAAATGTCACACAATGATATGGTAATATCAGAATGATAATTCTAAAAAATCTAAGCGAGCTCAGTAACCAAATTATTTGTGACTGGAGTTATTAAACTGTTTAGAGCGCTGGAAAACCAAATTCCTGTGCAGCATAAAAAAAGTCCAAATTGACCAAAGTTTTCCTACTTCTTCTTGATTAACTTACTTCAACTTTTCTACAATCTTTTGCCATCACCGTAAGGGGGGACAAACGGAAATTGCTAATAGTGAGACGGGCCGAGACCCACGTGATAACCAGGCCAGACAACTCCCCTCCCCCCCGCTTCGTTACGCCACCAGTAGTCGATCTTTGAACTTGGCGCGAAACTTTGAAAGCAGTGCAGTCTACCAGTTAAACAATAGTGCTTCTTGGTCTGGTTGAAATAGATGAAATAAGAAATATTAACTTCGGCTGCACATTTTTGAATACAATACTGTTGGATTTATCTCATCCTTTCCACGTACCGGAATGTAGAAGCAATTAAAAAATATATATATAATATAAGTGTCTGCTGAGTGAATTTGAGTCAGCGATTTCCGCTTCCGAACAACCTGCATGTGAAGAAAAAAGCTGGGCGTCTCATGGAATAAATTTTAAAGTTCGGAGGTAAGTACTTTTCTCAGATAAACAAATTTACATTTTATGCAGTTAAGATTACTTACGTTTTCCTCCATTACACGAACAATTGTCAGTTTCCTTTCTGATATCTTTGTCTGTAATTTGTAATTTTAGTATACTGCTTTAATATTTGAAACGGTTAACTTGCAACTTTTTATTTCTTTATTTTTTCAACTTTGTACACGCATTTATTCGAAATGGATTTTCCAAGCTGACAATATACATATGTCAAAATTTTCTGCAAATATACTTGTTGCTATCAGAAGCAACGTAACTTGGTGATGATATTCAGTTAATATGTAAACAAGTTTATTGAAACAGGCTTTTAACTGAACTAATCTTATATTTTCCGTTTCGATTAAATTGTTTCATACGCTAGCATTTGTTATTTTGATCAAAAAACATTCCTTGATGGGCTTCCGTAGTTCTGAGATAGAAGATTAGATTTGAACGCCGGAGGTCGTGGGTCCGATACTCAAACATTTCCCCCCAACTACGCCCCTGAAATGTTATTCAAACAAGCTGGTTCTGTGCGTAAATTAAAAAAATATATACGGTTTTTTTTCACTGTTGTCTTTAAGTTTTATGATATTTATGCACACATTGTGGTTAAGTTAACGGTATTCATAATTTCTGGGCTTGCGAAAGATTAGTTTTGAGCAGTGGATACACAACGTGTTTTTGCCAAATGCTCTGTGCTTGTTTGTTTATGCTTAAAAAGGGCAAAATATCTTGAACTACATATTTTTTGAACTCCTTGGGTTTTCTGTTAATAAGCTTTCAGGAACTCTGAAACTGTAACATAAATTGAATTAAGGGGCTGTCTATAAAGTATTATGCAAACTTTTGAACAAATTCCCCCCCCCCCTCCTCCTTGTTACATGTAACGCTGTTCAACATGAGCATATTGTTATAAACAACGCGTGATGTCACACTTCTTGTTATCCCCTCCCTTCCCCCTGTCACAAAACTGTCACATTGATTTCCTAAAAGAGCATACTCAGCAAAATGTTGATCTAGATTTAACATATATGAGGTTTTAAGTATTAAAGAAAGTTGCTAAAATGGTCATTCTATGAAAAGTTTTTTGAAAAAGGTTACTTTGTCATCAATTAATGCTTTTTAAAATAATTTTTCAAAAGCCTAAAATGATGAACTATTAAAGCCCCCCCCCCACACACAAGAATCATTAGCAGCAGAAAAAGCTAAAAATGGAAAAGTAGCCGAATTCCAAAAAAAAAAAAAAAAAAGGCTGTTTAGATATTGAATACATTTTTTGGATGTACAACATACAGTATTCATGATGTTGTATTATACATTCTTTAATTAACGTTTTTCAAGTTGAATTCCTGTGTAATTTTTCGAGAGTGCCCACCGAAGGGGGGGGGGGGGTTCGGAATCATAGTCTCATAGTAATGATAGCTTTTCAACGGCTATAGTTATAAATAACTGTGCCCTTGAAATTTTAAGGGAGATGGAGATGTTTTGGGTTTTTTTTTTTTTTGAAGTTTTCATAATTGAAGGGGGTAGGGCACTGTCTACTTTGGGGGATGGCACCCAAGCATTCACGTCTTTTGAAAAGCATAAATTTGCTCAGCTAAGTTAACATTAATAATATGGTATTATGTACTTTAATTTGATGTTATGTCTTTGAAACATATTGCAGTCATGTTTCCCGTTTTCTTAAGTAAAAATGTTTATTTATTTTTTAAAATTTCATTTAATTCTTATTCAAATACAATAGTAATATTTTTTGTTTTGATGTAATTATAAAATGAAAGTTCATTTATTTATTTGAATACTTCTTAAGACTTAATGTTTCAATACAATATACGAGTAGTTAAAATGCGATTAGTTAAAAAACAATTTCCAATGAAAAATAAAACTGTTTATTTATCACTTTGTTTTAACATGATTGTAAAATAAAATCGTGTTTAGTTATTTGAATACTTTGTAATACTTATAAATGTTTTTATGTTAAATACTATGAATTAAGCTCAGTGTATTTTTTAATGTATGATTATCGGTTCCTTTTTATGTTTTCAAATGAAAAAGTAGAACTTGTAATGCTACTAAAATAACAGAAGTCAATAATAAATAAACCAAATAGTTTTATTTAACCAAAATATTAATCGAAGTGCTCACTTCCCAATATCATTGTGGATCGACAAACGATGACGTCATTTGCTAGTTGGATGGCCTTCCTATCTCGAAGGCCTCGGACGGGCAATGCTGCAATTCTGCACCCTCTAAGTCGGTGGGGGATTCTCATTTGCAAACAGCAAGCTACCTCTCTTTTCCGAAGCTGGTTATGCGAATTATGCTAAAGATGCGGACATATACTTGCAACACTATCTGAAACTTTTGAGTACATTGTGCGATAAAAAAAATTTGATGACATTAAACATCAGCTAAAACATCAGCTATCCAACGATCTAACGCAGTGACAAATTCTGGTGGTCTAGAACCTGTAGTGATTCAACGATAGAACAAGTCTTGATGAGAGCAATGAGCAATACAACAATAGAATGCTAAATATTTACACCTTTTTGTCTCTCAGTTTGGAAATTACAATCTGTTTCTAAAGCCCCCAGAAGTTTCTTCCCTCTCAAGTTGGTAGTAGTATTGCTCGCTGATGATAAAGTGAGTTGCGATGAGACCTTTAACATTCGTGTAGTAACACCAAAGGATATTGAAGGCAAACAATTTTGTGGCATTTCTTTGTAAAAGAGGTAAGCAGTTATGTCTTTAGCTTCTGTTACGAGAGTAGTTATTATCTGTAAAGATGTGTAAGCCAAACCATCTTTTACACCGACTGGTATGAACAGTAAAGATGGAATAACAAATTGCTAAAAACTTCTGGTACGAGTTATGCTTTGATCCTCCATCAGTATTCGATGAATTTGGTTTCAGAAGGAAAGAAATCCTGCATCGTTAAAGTGCTATTATCTGAAGCAAAAGGTTCATCCACCATCACAGAACGAACAGCTGGTGTCATATATGAGGCAGTGAGAAGCAAAGGGATGTAAGTGGACATTTTCAAGTTTTGAATTAAACGCGTTTAAAGATAACATCCTAGATAGGCTTTCATTGATTTTCTCTTCTAAATCATGCTGTATAGAAGCAACTACTAGGTCTACTAGTACCATCTCTTGCGCCAAGATAGAGGAGAGGTTCACCAACCATTTGTACTGGTTTTCTCCAAATTTTCAATTTTGCCGCTGACATCCCTTCGCTTCTCACTGCATCATATGTAATAGATGGAAGATACCTGCTGGATCATATTTTTGGTTCTGTAAGCTTCAAGGAAATATACCAACAATGCAGTGTATAGGTCACTTGTAAGTATGGGAAAGCTAGTGTCATTGGAGTTACCGAGACATGGGCTACCGAAAGTGATGATGATTTATTATCTATTGCTGGGTATAATTTGTTTAGACAAGATAGAGTAGGTAAAAGAGGTGGTGAGGTTTTATTTTATGTCAGAGACACTTTAATTTGCAATGAATTGGTAATTAATGATAAACCTAATGAGATTGATATGATTTGGCTGGAGTTGATTATTAATAAGGGCAAAAAACTACGTTTGGGGAATATTCATAGGCCACCCAACTTAAGCCAGGGTCAAGACGAACAGATGTTTAGTATTATTAGTGACATTTCTAGCAAGGGGTCAGTCATCATAATGGGAGATTTTAATTTTCCAGGAATTGATTGGAATAATTTTTACCATAGTAATAGCAGAGAAGAGGATTTTTTGAAAGTAATTGGTGACTGTTTCTTAGATCAAATTGTAACTCAGGGTACTCGACAGGACGCGATTTTAGATCTAGTTTTCTGCGACATGGAAGGCTCTGTTCAGGGGTTATGTGTAGGGGAACACATTGGAGATAGCGACCACAACAGTATTAGGTTTGGGATTAAATTTGATATGCACAAAGTAGAGAATTTTAGGTTTGTGCCCAATTTCAGAAATACTGACTTTGTGGCACTTCGGCAGAGTTTGAAAGCAGTTTTTTCTTCTGGATTGGACAATAGCGATGTGAATCTTCAGTGGGCAGAGTTTAAGGAAAATCTAGCGAATACGGTTAGGGATCATGTTCCTTTTAGGAGAAAGGGTGTCAACACTAAAATTTGGCCAATGTGGTTCTCCAGGGAAACTAAAGACGCTCTAAATTACAAGCAAGCTGCTTTTCATAGGTTTAGAGAAACAGGTCACAGTGCAGATAGGCTCCAATATTGTAAGGCAAGGTGTAAATTTAAGTATTTGGTACGGATTCAGAAAAGAGAGTTGGAGCAAAGACTGGCAGATAGCATAAACAGGAATCCCAAGAGGTTTTTTGCATACGCTAATTCGGGGAAAGTTCGAAATAGTCATATTGGGCCACTGGTTGATGAGCACGGAATTTTAATTCAGGACGATAGTGATATTGCTAATGTTCTTAATAACTTTTTTTCGAGTGTTTTTAACGATAACTGTATCTCAACAGTTGACACCAACAAGACACAAGCTATAGTACAGCTTGAGGACTTTGTATTTTCCAGGGATGACGTTTTACTTCATTTGAAAAAAATTAAAGAGACTAAGGCTCCGGGGCCAGATAGTATTTATCCGAAAATTTTAGTTGAATGTGCAGAGGAATTAGCAGATGTAATCGCAAACATTTTCAATGCTTCTTATAATTCGGGGACAGTGCCAGAGGACTGGAAGCTGGCTAACATTACACCGCTCTTCAAGAAAGGGTCTAAAGGGAGTGCGGGAAATTATAGACCTGTGAGTTTAACTTCGGTGGTTTGCAAAATTTTTGAAACATTGATGAAAATTAAGATAGTAAATTTTCTAGAGACTAATAATCTATTGACTAGTTTTCAGTACGGTTTTAGGAAAGGTAAATCTTGTGCAACTAATTTATTACATTTCTATGACAAAGTTACCATGGCTTTGGACAATAAGAAGCCTGTAGATGTTGTTTACATTGATTTTCAAAAAGCTTTCGATAAGGTACCGCATGTTGCTCTACTTAGCAAATTAGCTGATATTGGAATAGGAGGGAAAACTTTCATTTGGGTAAAAAATTGGCTGACCGGAAGGAAACAAAGAGTAGTTGTAAGGGGAAATTATTCTAATTGGAGTGAGGTCTTAAGCGGGGTTCCTCAAGGATCAGTGTTAGGGCCTGTTTTGTTCATTGTCTTTATGAACGATATTCACAAAAATATTTCTGGGAACATGAATTGTTTTGCTGATGATGTCAAAGTTATGGGGACTGTAGAAAATGAAGAACAAGCAAATCAGCTGCAAGAAGATCTAGATCATTAAACGGAGTGGGCTGATAAATGGGGTATGGCTGTTAATGTTGGGAAATGTCAAGTGCTACATTTAGGGCATGGAAATAAGTGTACAAGTTATTATTTGCAAGGTTCAGTCATTAGTCAGGCAGACAAAGTTACTGATCTGGGGGTCCTAATAAGTCAGGATTTAAAGTTTAGCCAACAGTGCAGCATTGCTAGCAACAAAGCCAATAAGATGCTTGGTTTTATCAATAGATCTATTTCAAATAAATCTAAAGAAGTTCTTCTGCCCTTATATAGAAGTTTGGTAAGACCCCATTTGGAGTATGCTGTTCAGTTTTGGTCTCCTTATCTTAAGAAAGACATTAATGTATTGGAAAGTGTTCAAAGGCGGGCTACAAGGCTAATAAGTGGACTTTCCAACTTAGATTATGATTCCAGGCTTAGAAGGCTAAAAATGTACAGTCTTGAGCAAAGAAGAGACCGAGGGGACATGATTCTGCTGTTTAAATTTATTAAAACGAAAGATGTTACGGGGCTAAAGTTTAGCACTGAAAACAGGACAAGGGGTCATTGTTTTAAGCTATTTAAATCTCAGGCTAACATGGATATTAGGAAATATTATTATTTTAGCAGGGTAGTGGAACCTTGGAACAGCTTACCGGAAGAGGTTTTAATGAGCAAAGGAGTAGACAGTTTTAAGAGGGCCATTGATCTTCACTGGGGATTGTAAATTGACTAGGACCAGTCTAGCTGGGCCCAGAGCCTGTTGCTGGTCGTCACTTTTGTATTTGTAAGGTTTATACACACGGTTTTAAACGTATATGCATAACGAGCACTTAAGATACGGTTTCAGTTACAATTACGCATACAAACATAATGGGGTTGTTTCCTTCAGTCAAAAGTAGTACTTTTAGTCACTGAATAGATAGAATAAGCAAAAAAAAAAAAATTAATTTGAATTTTGACATCATGAATTCAAATTATGTTTTTCGCAATCACGAGTGTGTGTATGTAGGCGTGTGTGTTTGTGTGTGGGGGTATGTGTGTTTCTGTGTAGGGGGTATGTTTATGTGTGTGTAGGCATATGTGTTTGTGTCTGTCTGCAGGCATGAATGTGTGGGTAGTTGTGTGTATGTGTATGTTTTTGTGTGTGTGTATGTGTAGGTGTCTGTATGTGCTTATGTGTGTATGTGTTTGTGTATGCGTGTGTGTATGTGTTTGTATGTGTATGTGTGTGTGTAATTGTGTATGTATGCGCGTGTGTGTAGGACATGGATGCAACCTGGAGACGGCTTTCACTATAGGAGCAGCATCGTGAGGACCCGGTCGACGGTGATGCTGCAGAGGGAGGCGGGAGGAAAATAAAATCAAAGGACATCAAAAACAGTCAAATAAGAACAATAAGCAATCGTGATTGCTCAAAAAGAAAAAACATGGACCCAGAAAATTCTTTCATTTTCCCAACAGTTATTTTTTAGTTAATTTTTTAAATTGTCTGATTTTGAAAACAAGGCGTATTCTTGATGACGTCACAAATGATGCAATTTGGCGCACTTTCTACCACGTTTCCACGAATCTAGAAGCGAATTGAAAATGTGCTCTACGCTTGCTATGAACCATATCGTTGCCAATACACGTGAGTAAAGATGCGAATCAAATATTTTGGACCGTGAATGGCATTTCATCATTTGTGATGTCATCGGCAGAAGCGTTAAACGATGAAAGAGCACCGATTTAAGTAATTTTTTTAAAAATATTAAACTTGAAGAAATTATTTAAAAAATGATCATATTCTATGTTTTTAAGCATGCTCTTTCAGAAGAAAATACTTTTAAAATTTGGCTTCAAAGGTTAATCTATGAATCGGTTAATCCAATGAACACGGTTAACTCTGCAATGAGTTTTTCTTGCAATGAATTGTTTGTAACATCATTTATTATTGTTAATTTTTATTACTCCACGTTGTTATTGCGGTTGCGGTTTATACGTGGATATCCGAGGCGGCAATTGGGACTGAAAACTGGGGGGGGGGGGGGGGGGGGGGGGGGGCAAAAAAAAACAACTAAAAGCCATAGGACTTTTAACGACAGCAAAAGAATGGAGAAAAAAAGAAGAGAGAAAAAACTGCAAAATTTTGCTTGGGCTAGTTTTGAGAGCAGATGAGTGGTAATTGGTGTAAATCTAGCAACTTAATTCGCTATTTTATTAAGATTTTGATGAATTTTTTACGCAGTTACTTTCCTCGAAGGAACACTTAGACATGAATTAGACTTACATTATTTACCCCAAAGTATTTTGAGATGTCACGAACACTTAATAATGATTTCATTGAACAAGTACGGCCTTTTTAAGTAAAACAATTGATTAACTAATATCTAAACAATGAATAGATAAACTAAAAGTTACTGCTTGAAGCGCTAAATAATGTTTCGAAAAAAGATAGTTAAAGTAATAATTATATTCTGAAAATTTTGACATTTCTGATTTTTTTTCTTTACTTTTAGTTTTGGTTCCTAAATAGGAAAATAAAATAAATAAAGAAACCACAAAAAAGGGAGAGGGGGTCGCTCCCCTCCCCTCCGAATCGCCACCGCTGGTAGATGTGAATTGGAATGACTGGTTACCTTAAAATACATTCGATACGCCAGAAAAACAATTGTGATGGCGAATGAATTATGCTTAGCCCCACCGCTAATCAGTGTTTTTTTTTTTTTTTTTTTTTTGCACGGTATTTAGAATGAATAAAAAATACAAACAAATAAAATTGAATTTTGGCAGAATTATAACTTCTAGAAATACGTAGTAAAAATTTTCCCGCAACTCTTGTTTGCGAAAACTTCTATTTTTCAGGAACGAATTCAAGATTTTTTTCTTCTTTTTTTTAGTAAATCGAAAACAATCGCATTGTTTATTGAAAATTTAAAAGTACAGATTAATAGCATTCTTTGTGAATTATGATCGTTTTTTCACTGTATTGTGCTTCCTGTGGAAAAACAAAAAAGCCATATCTGAGTAAAAAACTGAACAAGAAATTTCGCATCAATTTTCGGACAATGAAAACAATAGCGCAGAAAAATTATTTAGCATCAAGAATTTAAAAAAAGAAAAAATTGTTTAGTATTTCATTGTTTTCATATACGTATCTTTTCTTAAGACCAGTCATATCGATAGTTATGAGATTATGTTTTTTCTTTTGTAAAAAAGGGGATTTATTACTCAAATGTACTGAATAATGTGATGAAACATTCAATATGATTTGGATATATAAATAAAATGCTGCTTTTCAGAAGGAAATAACTAATAAAGTAGGTTAAATTTTTCAAAAGAAATTGAACTTTTCTTAAAATTATTTTGTTTTATGTTTATAGTTGTTAAAAATTAACTACATTCCAGTACAAGGTCGAAGTACATCCATACCTGAGGTGAAGAATCTTTTGTTTTCTTCAACTTTTTTGTTTATTTTCGTTGCTTTTATCGGATGTCTTTATATCCAAAAGCTCACAACTTTGAATTGAAAAATAGGTTCCTGGAAACCTCGAAACACGTGTAGTCAGTAATCTTTATTTGCGTTGAAAAATGTTGGATACTTCCTGTTATTTCTCGGCACAAAGGTACTTATTTATTTATTACTTCTGGTTATGGTTCATTACTGCTATTGTGGTTAGATCATAAAAGTAATAACCATATAAAATTGATATATTTTATTTATTTATTTGAAATGTTTTTTGAAAAAGAGCTCAATAAACACAGGACAATAACACTTAAGATTCTCACCTAATTGTCAAGTTTGATGTAGCTTTTTAGTGCAAAAAGGTTTTCACCCCAGGTTTGTGTTCTAAAAAATAAATAAATAAAATAAATAACTTGTGATTAATTTCTGTTTAAAACATAAGGGATTCACTGGCAGCATTCAATTTTTACTTCCTTTTACAAAAAAAAAAAAAAAAAAAAAAAAAACAACTGTTGTATTCGCGAAAAAAATTTAACTCAAAAAACCGACCTTAATTTCCATTTTGCTCACCCCCGAATGAATGTTGAGTTTTTTTTTTTCGACTCGACCACAGGTGGATAATTGCCTAAGCACGTATAGACATACGAAATATCCATTTTTATGATTCTCGAGTTAGTTACAACGAATTTTCTCGTGATGTCTATATGTACGTATGTATGTGCGTACGTGCGGATGTGCTTATGTGCGCATGTATGTCGCATAACTCAAGAACGGGAAGTCCTAGAAAGTTGAAATTTGGTACGTAGACTACCAGTGGGGTCTAGTTGTGCACCTCCCCTTTTGGTTGCATTCGGGATTTTCTAAAGGGGGCTTTTACCCCTTTTTTGGGGGAAATCATTGTTAATTTCGATGTAAACTCAAGTGGTGTTATAATTTGGCGAACACTTGGCGATATATCGCCAGTCTTTTGGTCGTCAAGTTTTCTCGTGAAGTTGGCGACGAATTTGGCGTTTTTTTTTTTTTTTTAATCTGGTTTTAATTTGGCCATATTTAGAGAGTTAACCATTGAATCACATTAAAACTGCCAATATTTCGAAAATTTATCTGTATAAAACGTAAATCTGTATATTCTTTGCTTCGGTTCGCAACAAACTTGGGGTGAAAATATTTAAAGTGTTTCTTTGTGCACTCCGAGGCACTATTATCTTTAAATTGGAGTAAAAGGAAGTCATGTGATGCACACATCAGCTCGTTTCTTTTGCGCCCTCGAATCTGCACGCCTTCGTTTTTTTTTTCATTTCATTTTATGTACGCCTTCGAATTTTTCCCCTTTCTTTCTTCTTTCTTTCTTTTTATGCCCTCGAACCTGTGTGCCTTCGATTTTTTTGCACCCTCGAATCTGTGCGCCCTTTAGGCGTCAATGTTGGCGCCCTCTTGGGGGACCCAGTCTGCCCCTGATACTCTGATACCAGGGACAGACTGAATCCCCCAAGATACTCTGCAGCAACAATAATTGTAGAGTTAAATCGTTTTTAACTTTCTCCAGAAAACACATAAAAAAAAGAAGAAAGATAAGTAATATTTGAATTTCAAAAAAGCTGGAATGATCAATGCTTCAGACCAAAATAGACAAACAATTTCTCTCAAAATGAGAGAAATTATCTCAGAAATATCACGAAGTCCTAACAAAGTGAAGAGTATCTCTTTTCATATCTCCCTCCCGCCTTGATACTGGCCAAGGACATGACACGGTTCAAGAGGACCACGTTTTTTTATCTTTGCATTACAGCATGTGTTTTCTATTGGGGTGAGCACAAACTGTCGTGGAAGTCTTGGGGTTTCAGTCTTGTTAGTTCATTACTACGGAAATTCGACGAAAAAAATGGCGCTGAATACTGCACATCTCAATGTCGTGAGTAGTTGGCTTTACTTATTCTTTATCTATGGAGAAGGATTCGTGAAAATTGTTTGCTTATGAATATTTTGATGTTTGAAACGTATGGTAGTTTTACTGATCCGAATATAATTAAACAGTACATTTCAATCATTGTAATGAAAAAGAATCTCTATTGAAATTTGGAAATAAACTGAACAATAAAGCACTATATCAGGGGTTCCCAACCTGTGGGTGGCGACCCCCAAGGGGTCGCGAAGGATTTCTTAGGAGGTCGCGACATTATCCCTATATTTAAAAATATATTATTGCACAGTTGAAAAATTAAACTACATAGGAGAAAAATAGCATCATTTTAGAGAAGAGTAGCATCAAGCGCAATGGCGAATACAGGAGAAAGGGCTTATGGCTACAGTAACCCCTCCCCCTCTCATGCCAGAGTACCTGATCACAGAACATCCTCTAAGATTATCATGAGCTTTGACTTAGGGACTTCAATCGCTTCAAATTTCCGCAACAGAGTCCCGAATACCCTCCCTCTAACATTATTCAAAATCGTCTAAAATTTCATTTTCGGAACTTCAATTTCGAAGTTTCTGTGAGAGATTCTCTAAGTCCCAATCCTTATCCTGAAAGGTGTCCTGCAGCTGCGTTTTTTAAAGCTTAATTTTCGAAATATTCCAGGGAAGAGCCCCGAACCTCTTCCCGTCCTCGAACTTAGCCAAGTAAAAAATTGCCAAGAATTTTTAGGATTTTAATTTTGGAAAAAAAATCCAGGGGAATGCCTGCCGTACCCCTTCACATAATAAAAGATCATATACAATTTCGTTTTAAGGCTTAAATTTCAAAAGAAAAAAAAAAATCCGGGTGAGGATAGCCTAACATTTCTCCTTGTCGTAAAAGGTAACTTACAATTCTGTTTTTTTTTTTTTTTTTGACTTAAATTTCGAAAAAAAACTTTCGGGAGTACTCGAGATCCTCTCTCCCGCACACATCCTTAAAACTCGTCTAAAATTCTGTTCTCGGAACATCAATTCAAAAAAAAAAAAAACTGCGGGGGGGGGGGGGAGGCTCCGAATCCAAACTTTTTTCCTACTAATGTTTTTACTAAGATGGCCAATAATTGCGTTTTTAGAACCTCAAACTGAAAAATTTTCCGGAGAAAGATCGCCCCAGGGCCGCGCCAAGCCTGATCGGCGCCGTCGTGCAAATGTCTTTTGAGCGCCTTTATGCTCTGGCGTTCGAGGAAAATACAGTTAACGCCTGGCGGGAGATTTTGTAGACAAATATAAAACGGAAATAAAATAAGTTTGGCATTTAGTTTACACATACACAAAAAAAGTGTGTGAATATTTAATTTCGCAATATGGTGTACGTTTTTACTTCATATCTCGAAATTATTTTGAGTTCAGCAGCTCCTCTGATATGCTAATGCGTTTTGGAAGAAGAAAATATATATCTAAGTTAAAGCCACTTTGAATACCTATCTAATCTCTAAGTGATGAATAATTAATAAAAACTTTTATGCCTGCCAACAGGAGCAGTTGACGCAACTAAAAAATAGGTTTAGGGGGCACAAATTGAAAAAAAAAAAAAAAAAAAAAAAAAAAATCTTTTAATAAAAGGGATCCGGGGATTCTCCCCAGAAAATTTTTGAAACATGTAGTTCGAAAAACGCAATTTTAGACGGTCTTTGGTGGTGCTATGGGGAAAAAGAGTACAAGGCGATCTGCGGAAATTTATAGAATTTGGAAGTCTTAAAACATGATTGTAGTTCATATCTATAGACGTTAGAATAAGGAATGGAACTCTGAGATTCTACCCAATCGTTTTTTTTTTTTTTTTTTTGAGAAATAGAAATCAATTCCCCTTTTCTCCCCACCAATTTTTTGAAATAGAACAAAAGCGCAATTAAAGACACGTTGAAGATTTTTACAAGAAGGGAATTCTGGAGCTCCCCCCCCCCCCCTGATTTTTTTTAAAAAATTTAAGTCCTAAAAACCTAAGCAGTATTCTATGATGTTAGGAGAAGTGGTTCAGAGGCTATTCTAACTTAGGTTTTTCAAAAGACTTATGAAAAATTTAAGTTTTTATGACATTTAAGAAAGGAGGTTCGGAGGCCTTTGCCCAAATATTTTCTGAAAATGAAGTCTTAAAAATGTGATTGTAAGACCATAATTGGTGACATCAGGGCCGGCTTTCTTTCGAAATTGAAACTCTAAAAATGCAATTTAAGTGATTTTCGAAAGGAGTTTCAAGCAATGTTGTTTCGGATTCGGGAGCTTTCTCGAAATTTTGTGAAATTGAAGATCTGGAAACGAAATTTGAGATGCTCCGTAATGCTTTTAGCGGGGGTGGGGGGGGGGGGGGGGGGGGAATTCTACAGAGTAGCATTTTGAAAACTTTCTTATTTTCAGGCGAACTAGAAAAAAAAAAAAGAAATAGGACAGAGAAGGAGTAGCTGACCAATTTGCGGATATTAAAGTTTTAACCCAACATCATTATTTTTTCCTTATTAAAATTACTTTGTTGGACGCGTTCCCCCCTCCCCCCTTGTGGGGTGTCCTCTGGACAACTCTGGTTGCGTCACGAAACAGGAAGTGACTGATTATATTTCTGAATTAAAGGATAATATTGTAGAGGATTTTCCGCTTTAAAATCTGAAACTGAAACTTGCCGTCAAAACGAATACTTCCAACTTACGAAGTCGTTAAAAAGGCATTGAATTTAATGTCTAAAACAAACACATTGTCCAAAGTTGTTTCTTAAGTTTAATACACAAATAGTTGAAGAAAAAGGGGATGAAAGAATTGAGTAATCATGGTCAAGTCGTTACTTTTCGGAACTATAAGTTAATCTAATTTATTGTCTACAAAAAATACATATTACGCACAAGTAAATAATATGCTAATGTGCTTACGGTATTTTTAAATGTATGATAGCATGATGCAGTGGAATTACCAAAGACAGTAGTTAAAAATCACAAAAAGACATATTGCACAAATTATAACATATTCACCGAGAGAACAAAAATGGAGAATAGCAAATTTCTTGCGCTGCTTCGTACGCTCAACCTTGTGAAATTATAGACATACCGAAGTAACATTCATGACTCCACATATGAAGAAAAATGCTGATGTATGCATTAATTAGCATCACGTGTTTTCAGTGTAAAAGGTTGCGCTTCTGAATAGCATATTCAGACACAACACGGCATTTTCCCCTCCTTATAGATAGGCAGCAAGGAGGATTGTTAGTTTTAATGAGCAGTATAATTTCACAGGTACTTTAATAGAAAAATGAAAAGTTCAATTTTGTTTTTTTGGTTGGAGATTTATTCTCTCATTTAGAGCATTGAATCGTAGAGCTTGGCGCCTTTTTGGTTCTGGCGCCGTCGTGCTCCGCACGACCTTGCACATAGAGACCGCGCGGCCCTGGATCGCCCGAAGCCCATCTCTTCCCTAAATTTCAACAAAGATAGTCTACAGCTGAGCTTATTTAGGACATATCATTTTCATCTTCGAAAATGTTAAGTCTATATCGTTAAAAATCGTACCGTTATGTTATCATTAAAAATCGTTTAAAACTTCATTTTTAGAACTTTGAGAAATTTTAAAGGCAAGTCTCCGAGTTTGAACCGTTCACCTATGAACATCACCTTACACGAACATGTATTAATATTGGTTTTTTATTCCAATTCATATTATTTGTTTCATTTGTTAACATTTTTATCAAAAGAAATTAATATTAATGTAAATTATTCATGTGAAAAAAGCCAAATATTTATTAGTTTATAACTAAGAAATCTGCTCTTCCCGTTTTTCCTAACTTATTTTACAATAAGCAAAATTTATTTCCTACTTTCTTTTGCATTATGTTTAAATTTCAAGAGTATTTTTTTATACACAGACTAGTAAATTTTTCTTTTTGCTTTCTTATGTGTACTGTCTTTTCCTTTCCTGTCTATATTTATTGCAAATCTTATATTTATCATTTCATATGCATAAACTTTAGTTTAGAATACTATTTAAGAACTGTTTGTGTGGATATTAAAACTCGAATAAAATGAATTGTTAATTGAGTGGCGTACTAGAGTATTTCACGTAAAAACCGACTGCTTTTTCAAAGAATGAAATATCTTCTTAATTTTTAATTCACGGTGGAGCTATTACGGGATGTAAACAAACCGCCCTTGCGGGCGGCCATCTTGAATGAGCGCGGAGACCTTGTGTTAAGATAAGATGACTGCGGTTCAACTGAACTTGAGTGCACATGTTAACATAAATAATTGGAGAAGTAAATTGCTTTCTCAAAAGCGCTGTAGAGTTTCTTCATTAACAAGCATTCATTTTCCATTTTACGACTAGGATATTCACTGTGATTTATGATTAAATTTCAGGAAGCGTATAAAACAGTAATGATTAATGGTGCTAAGATACTTCAAATTCTAACAGAGTTATTGTTAATTGCCTCGCTGAATTGGAATATTTTAGACAATATTCCCCTGATATTAACATCAATGAATAAGAAGTTATATTTTAAAAATACTTTTTAATAATAATAATAACACTAACCTTTGATGATTGTGTTCTAAGCCCTCTTTAGTTGATTCTTGTGTTTTTTTGAGCAATCACAATTGCTTATTGCTTTCATTTGACCATCCTTGATGTCCGGTTCCTTTTTCAGAAGGGACCAGGGGCCTCTGCAGCGCCGCCGTCCGCCGGAGAACAGAGCTGCTCCTCTGGTCCTAGCCTCCACTAGCAGCACTGTCCACTGGAATCCCCTCCTGCTAGGCGGTGGCGTCCATATCCTGCATACACACACTCCTACATACACACACGTCTATACATAAACAAGTCCTTACACACACGTAAAAGCCCAGGAGGAGGGGCAAGCTTGGGAGGACAGGAGCCGTTTCTAGAAACAATAGCCTCCAATGAGTGGTGGGGTCCTGTCGCAAACTCGTATTGCGAAAAACATAATTCGGATTCAAAATGTCACAGCGTCAGAATTCAAATTATATATATATATATCTTACTAATATTATTTATGCGAAAGTTTGTCTGTATGGATGTATGGATGGATGTTTGTTACTCTTTCACGCAAAAACTACTGAACGGATTTTGATGAAACTTTACAATAATATAGCTTATGCATCAGAATAACACATAGGGTAGTTTTCGTCCCGTTATGGGGGGCAAAACCCCCTTAGGGGGGCAATAAAACACAATTTTTGTAAATATTCTCTAATTTTGGGATGAAAAAATACTTGCACATATTTACATTATATGTCCATCGAAAGCTCTGATTTTTCTGCTGAAGATGGCACCTGTTTGAAATTTCTAAGTAGAATAAAAAACGAGTTATGAGCTTTTTAGATCCATGTTCGAAGGCTTTCTTCAACTCAATACAGTATTTAGTGTATCATCTCAACTCCCTGTCGATAGCGACAATTGTTGTATTGCTGACTTTCTTTGCTTTTAGTGATTGTTCAAGGCTTTTCTCAAGTCAAATCTTGAAGTAAGATTTTTGCACAAAATTGGCAAATAATACATGATTTGGCTGATGATTTTCCATTTAAACGGAACTTTAATGAAATTAATGGTTTTTATTATTATTTATGCTGATTGAACACTTACTCATTATCCAAACAACCAGCAGATCGCCAAAATTTTTGCAAAAAGATTTCCGTAGCTGATGCATTTGGCAGTTTTTTCAACGTTGCTGTTTTTGAAGCCGAAGACTACGTCATAATAAAGTCAGACCAAACAACGTAAGTTGGACGATGCTTGTCCGTTCAATTTAGGTAACGTTTAAACTGATACAGAGAACATCTTATTTAAAATAATTCTTATTTTATTTACATTATGTACAAATGCCGCTTCTTGGCTAGCAAACAACTGAAGATAATATAATGGAATCATTGAGTGAATATAATGCTTTAAATTAAGGTTGTTCATACAAATTCATAGTCCTTGGACGTTATAAAGAGTAAATGAAAGGGTTACTTTCCGGTGGTTCCAGTCCGTGGTATGAAGAATACTGTTGAGGTTGACTTTTCCCGAACTAAAGTAGAAGGGCCGGTTATGCTCCAGCGACCTATGGATTATGCGCAAACCGCGGCTTGTAGGAAATACCTCGAAACAGTCCACTCGAATACTGCCTGGGCTATGAACGAACTGAAGACGACCACACACAGCGCAACTCGCGCTTTTATCCAATTCACAGCGTATGACGTTGAATCTCCTAATTTGCATTTCGGGGCGGAGACTCTCCATGCTCCCCCGCGTTGGATGAAAATCCAAAATTAAATTCTTCATACGGCAAGGCCACTATTTTGGTTATTGATCGTTTGTAGACAGCCGATGAGGTTTTCACGTCGACGACTCGCACTAAAACCATCATCTCCAGGGTAGACTTTAGTTATTCGGGCGAGACACCAATGCAGAGGCGGCCGGTTGTCCTCCCTCAGCAGCACCAGTTGACCCACTTTGACGTTTGAAGTCGCCTTACGCCACTTGCATCTCTGTTTGGAACTCTTGAGACCATCTGTTCCAGAACCTGTTACGAATACATTGCACTACTTTCCATCTACAAGAAAAAGCAGAATTAGTTTCAGCAGAATATTGTTCAGGAAAAGACCGAAGGGGTGCACCTATTAAAAAGTGCCCTGGTGTAAGAGGCTGTAAGTCCATCGGGTCAGCAGACAAAGGGGTTAAAGGCCTGCTATTTAAACATGCTTCTATTTGAATCAATAAGGTTGAAAGTTCTTCGAAATTAAGAAGAGCAGAATTAGACGCCTTGATTAAATGCTTTTTCACAGTCTTAATGTTAGATTCCCATAATCCCCCAAAGTGAGGAGTAATTTGAGGGATGAAATGCCAGTTTATGTTTTCTTCTGTGGCATAGTTTTGAACATCTTCTGAAGAACAAATAATAGCTTGAGCATTTAAATAATTTCTTGCGCCCTTGAAATTTGTCGCGTTGTCACTAAAAATATCAGAAGGCTTTCCTCTTCTTCCAATGAATCTGCGAAGGCAGCCAAGAAGGCTCCCGTGCTTAAATCCGATACAACTTCTAGATGTATTGCTTTAGTAGTAAAGCACACGAATAATGCGATATAGCTTTTCAAAGTTACTTTTGACCGCTTAAGATTCGGTTTTGTAATTACTGGACCAGCGAAATCTAATCCACATTTTGAGAAGGCTCGAGCAGGAATTACCCTTTCTTTGGGTAAGTTTCCCATTAGCTGCTTTGAATTTAAAGAATTAGCTTTTAAGCATACGATACACTTTCGAATAATATTTCGAACAGCATTCCGACCTGATATAATCCAAAAATTTTCTCGAATCAAGAATAGAGTTGTTTGAACACCAGCATGCATAGCTTTTTGATGAAAGTAATCGATTAAAAGTTTTGAAAAATGATGATTTCTTGGAAGCAAAATTTGATGTTTTTGATCTTCACGCAAATTTGAATGTTTCAGTCTGCCCCCAACTCTTAGAATTAAATTTTCATCAAGAAAAGGACTGAGTGGTAAAAGTTTGTGTGTTGAAGGTAGTGACTGGTTGTTTTTCAATTTACGTATTTCTAATTTGAATTCTTCATCTTGTACAATTTTAATCACCCGAGAAATAGCTTCCGATTTTTCTTCAGATGTTAAAAACCCAAACTTGCGCTTTTCTGCAATAGTTTTACAGTTCTTTATGAACCTCAAACACCAAGCCGTAATTCTAATTAGCTTAACATAACTTGAATAATTTTGAATGAATGGACTTGACTCTACTTTCAAACAACCGAGTACGCTCTCCGATTCTTCTTGTTCTTGATCCGATTCTTTAACGGGGTGAAAAAACGCGCTTGAATTAATGCTAAAATTTGGGTCAGAAAGCCAAACTGGACCTTTCCACCAAAGTTTATGTTCTTTTAACTTAGATGGCAGAATCCCTCTGCTGGCGCAATCCCCTGGGTTATCTTCACTTCTTACGTGAAACCAATTTTCAACCGGGGTTAGTTTTTGAATTTCTGATACTCGATTTGCGACAAATACTTTCCATCTACGCGATTCCGATTTTATCCAGTCTAAAACGATTTGCGAGTCTGTATAAAAGTAATCGAAATCGGTTACAATCAAAAGTCTATTCTTAATACTTTTATACAAACGACTCAATAATACTGCAGAACAAAGTTCTAATCTTGGTAAAGTAATTTTCCTTAAAGGAGCAACTCTAGTTTTCGCTACTAGAAAACTGACTTTAATTTCACCGTTTTCCAAACGGAAGCGTAAATAAATTACTGCCGAGTAAGCTTTTTGAGACGCATCACAAAATGCATGAATTTCAACGGATTTTGAAATTGAACATTTATCTTTCAAACTTCGCAGAATTTTAATTTCTTTCAAATGCATAAGTTCCGATGCGAATTTTTGCCATTTGCTCATAATCTGTTCTGGTAAATTTTCATCCCAGCCTATTTTCTCGGACCACAGTTCTTGAATTAAAAGTTTTGCTAGTAGGGTTGTTGGTGCTAGAAATCCTAGTGGATCATAAATTTTAGCGATATTGGAAAGTAATTGACGTTTATTCTTTACTTCGCTTGGTGACTTGATTTGTATTCTAAAGTAATCTGTGATAGGATCCCACTCAATACCCAGTACCTTAATAGAGTGTTCTTCCCCCAGTTCTTTAGGATAAATAGTCGCTTTTAAGTCTTCGGGCAAGAATTCTATTACCTTCGAGTCATTTGATAACCACTTACGCAAAGTAGACCCACCTTTTTTTATTAATTCATTCATTTCAAGGACGATATTTCGAGCCTCTGATGTTGAATCCGCGCCTGTAAGTAGATCATCCATATAGAAATCTGGTTTTACGATTTCTGCAGCTTTAGGGAATAAAGATTGCTCATCTGCAGCAAGTTGCTGAATAGTCTTTACTGCTAAATAAGGTGCACATGCAGTGCCGTATGTGACTGTTAAAAGCCTGTAATCTTTGATTTCACTAGTTGAATCGGTTCGCCAAATAATTCTTTGGAAGTCACAATCTTCCTTAGACACTGTTATCATTCTAAATATTTTCTCAATATCCGCGGTTAGTGCGATTGAATGAGTTCTGAAATTCATCAGAATAAAACTTAAATCTAACTGAAGTTTAGGACCCTTGTGTAGAATATCGTTTAGGGATATGTTTTCTGACGATTTTGCAGAAGCATCGAATACTACTCTAAGTTTAGTAGTTGTGCTTTGCTCTCGAATCACACCATGATGAGGCATGTAAAAAGATTTAGAATTTAGCTTTTCATTTTCGGGTACTAACTCCATGTGATTTAAAGCTATGTATTCTTGCATAAAACCCTTGTAACGTTCAGCAAGAATTTTGTCTTTTTCAAATTTCTTTTCTTGAGATAGAAACCTCGAAACGGCTTTAGTCCTGGACTCGCCCAAGTCAATTTCCCTTTTAAAAGGTAACTTTACTGTATATTTTCCACTAATATCCCGTTTAGTTGTGTTTTCGTAGAATTGTTCGCATGTAATTTCCTCGCTGTTTAAATTGTCCTTGTCTTCGTTTGGAATTGAATCCAACTCCCAGAACTTTTGGAGGGTTAAATCCAATTCTTGATTTACATCATGATGAAATGTGTAACTTTTAGATTTTGGAGAATATGATGAAACCTTTCCCATCAGCAACCAACCCAATTTAGAATCTAATGCACCCGGAGCATTATGTTTGTTTTTTATTTGTTCACCTTCTATCAGGTCTAGAAAAACATCAGCACCGATTATTATGTCCACTCTGGAAATGTGGAACTGCGGATCTGCTAGTTTTAAACTTTTAAGATGAGGCCAATTTACATTGGTCATATTGCAGTTGGGTAAATCAATAGTTAGGTTTTTAACAACCAATGCATCCATAAAGAATTTATTTGAATTGAAATAGGGTGTGAATTCTAATTTTACCATTTTACTCGATTGACTTGTGATTGAATTTCCTATTCCCTTTATGGTGCAATTACAAGTAGCTGAATTAAGACCCAACTGCTGAAAACAATCTTCCGATATTAGAGAATTTTGAGACCCACAGTCGATAAGAGCTCTACAGTCCTGATAACCACCCATAACATCTTTTACTTTAATCATGGCTGTGGTTAATAGTGTTTTCTCAGAGTTATTGGTACCCGAAAGAGATACCGCATTAGAATCATGTTGCACAGTTTGTGATAATTCAGAATTTGAATTTTCCTTCTTCGAGTTTAATTCCGTTTCATGAGTACTAGATTTATTCGACTGACAATGCAGTAAAGTATGATGCTTTCTTGAACATACCCTGCAATGCATTGTTACTTTACAATTGTAAACATCATGATTTTCTCTTAAACAATTAAAACACAGTTTGCGTTTTTTAACTAATTCTAGTCTATCCCGGAAGTTCAATCCCGAAAACTTTGGACATCTAAATATCGTATGATTAGAATTGCAGTATGTGCAATTAATGGCTTTTGCAAATGCAGCTTTATTAGATGTTGTGTTAGTATAAGTAAGCGTTTGAGCTTTAGATTTTTCTTCCTTCGCGTAATCTTTTGATGAATCTTTTGATGAGTGTAAACTTCTAGCATTTAATTCTAAGAATTGCATGAATTTCTGATAAGAAGGAAACTCGTCACTTTCTAAAGTTAACTCCCACTGTCTTCTTATGTTTTCGTCTAGGCGTTTCTGAAGGAAATGTATTAGTATAATTTCCGATAGTTTGTTCAGCTTCAAACCTAACGTGTTCAAATTGCGCACTGATTCATTGCAACAGTCAATCATTTCATGCAGAAATTTTGAAGACATTTTACCCGACTTAATATTGAATATCTTTGTGCATAAGGAATATGCGAGTTCTCGCTTATTATCATAGCGGTTTGTAAGTGTTTCCCATGCTTGAGCGTAATTTGCTTCAACAACAGGAAAACCTTTAATTAATCTGTGTGCGTTTCCCGATACAGCAGCATTTAAATATTGCAATTTTTGACAATTGGTTAATGTTTTGTTTGAACCTATAGCTGAGGTAAAAAACTTGCTTAAAACTTATCCAGTTTTGAATATCCCCGTCAAATGTGGGCAAATTGAATTTCGGCAGTTTTAGATTAGGTTCGGGCTCTACCGTTTGACTAACTGTTCGACTAGCACTTTCTTCCGTTGGTTTAAGATCTGAAAGTATTCTTTGAATTTGACTTTTAATGCTATGAATTGATTTCTTAGCTTTATTAAAATTCTCGTAATCATCGGTCTCTTCATCGCTTTCATTTACCATTACTTCTAACATTACGTTATTTAAAATATCTTCCGTGTCTTCTAATTCCGACAATAAATTTTCGTATAGCAAGATATCTGTATTTGGTTTAGCAATAAAGTCATTTAGCATTGATTCGAATCTACCCACTTCTTTTAAATGTAACTTAAACTTAGCTTGAGCTACTTGCAGTTTTTTGGCCATATTAACAGATTAAAGCAGTTTTAATACTTGAATTTTCAAAAAATCAGTTTGCTACTAACCAAGAAGGGCATCCGGCTCGACGGACCATATGATGGACGATGCTTGTCCGTTCAATTTAGGTAACGTTTAAACTGATACAGAGAACATCTTATTTAAAATAATTCTTATTTTATTTACATTATGTACAAATGCCGCTTCTTGGCTAGCAAACAACTGAAGATAATATAATGGAATCATTGAGTGAATATAATGCTTTAAATTAAGGTTGTTCATACAAATTCATAGTCCTTGGACGTTATAAAGAGTAAATGAAAGGGTTACTTTCCGGTGGTTCCAGTCCGTGGTATGAAGAATACTGTTGAGGTTGACTTTTCCCGAACTAAAGTAGAAGGGCCGGTTATGCTCCAGCGACCTATGGATTATGCGCAAACCGCGGCTTGTAGGAAATACCTCGAAACAGTCCACTCGAATACTGCCTGGGCTATGAACGAACTGAAGACGACCACACACAGCGCAACTCGCGCTTTTATCCAATTCACAGCGTATGACGTTGAATCTCCTAATTTGCATTTCGGGGCGGAGACTCTCCAAGTAGAAGCACAAATTTATAAATTGCTTATATTTATTTATATAATATTGTGCTTCTACTTACGTTGTTTGGTCTGACTTTACTATTCAGCACAAAGGTATTTATTTATCTTACTACGTCATAATGTTTCTCAGCTTTCACCATGTAAACAAAATATCGCCAATCAAAGAATTTTCAAAAGACTTTTTTTACCGTGTTAAATAATCCAGCAACTAAATTAGGCAAATCCATAAACAGCACAAAAACTTCCATTAATTTTCCTTTTTGCACAATTTCAAACGATCACCAAATTTTATTACTTATTTTGGTAACATTTCGGATGAAACTGTTTAGCGCCATTTTATGGTGACCAAAAATATCTCAGCATCTGGCGGCGATATCTCTGTAACGAAAATTAATATCATATCGTTTTACAAAGTATGGAAAGAATGGGGGAGCATCATCGAAGGTACCCCGAAACGACTTTCGCAAATTCGGTAAAATCGCACCAAGAGCCACAATGATTGAAATTTCCCGAAATAACTAAAGCAAGTATAAGGGGCAGCTACTACGAGCGCAGCTACTTTTTTTTAATCACTTCGTACTTCATTAGCCATACAGAGAAGGTTTTAGACTCCATGTTAAAAAAAAAGTATCAACAGATTAATCTTTTTAAACATGAGAAGATTAATTTCATGTTTTTTAAATTTGTATATGCTTAAATATAGTGCTTTCGTTTCTAAATCAATACTACTTTGTTCTTTATACTTATTGCTATTTTAGTTTTATGGGTAAGGAAGAAACTCGATTTTTAATCACGCCAAAAAGATGTGTTTTAAATTCTTTCACTTAAAGCAGAAAACAAAAGCAAATAACGATTTTTTCTAATAATTATTAATGACCCAGGCAACGCCGGGTATTTTTGCTAGTATATATATATATATATATATTTTTTTTTTCTCTTTTTTTTTTTTGTGCTAAATGCTGGCGCCAGATTTAATTTTTTCTTATCGCTCAGGGTTTTTTCCCCTCAAAACGCAAAAATTTTGAAATGTGCTAAAACATTAAAAGTTTCGATTTTAATGTAAACTTAAAAAAAAATGTTTTATCAGTTTTTTAAAAACTGATACTATATATTATTATAGAAAACAAGCGAGTTTCTTTTGTAAACAAGAAAAAGGTGTGCGGGTCATTGACGCTTTCGATTCTGATGAAAATCGCCAAAATAAAGAGCTAAATTTCTCTTTCAAAACATTTTAAATACTTTTTTTCAAATATTTTTATGAGATATTTTATGCCATCTTCACCCAATGGGGTTGATTCCTTCAGTCAAAAGTACTGTTTTTGGTCACTGAAATTGATAAAGTAAGCAAATAAATAAATAAATAAATAAATAAAAAAAAAATAAATAATAACATGGAGCGAGAAAAAACTTTCATTTTCCCAACGCTAAATTTTTAATAAATTTTTTAAGATGTCCGATTTTAAAAATAATGCGTGGTCTTTATGACGTCACAAATGATGTACTTAAGCTCATCTGTCTGCCGCACTTCCACGTTATGATAATCAAGAAGCGAATTAAATATTGTGCTCTGTGAATGGCAACAATGATTGGCAGTTCATCATTTGTGATGTCATCGGCAGAAGCGTAAACAATGAAAGCGCACCGATTAATATATATATATTTTCAAATATTAAGCTTAGTCAAATAATTTAAAAAATGATCAGATACTATGTTTTTGAGCATGCTCTTTCAAAAAAAAAAAAAACTTTTAAAATTTCAAAAAAAAAAAAAAAAAAAAAAAACCATTTTCATAATGAAGTAGAATGTAAAATATTTACAAATCAATGTGTCAAAGCGTCTTTGTGAAGCGTTCTTTTTATCTCTTCTATCAGGATGTATTTTCTCTGATTTTTTAATAAATTTCCAAGAGTCTTGAATAAAAAATAGGGCATATTTGCTCTTTTCTATACAAAGATTTGCTAAGCAAACATTTTGGGTGTGGAAATCAAAACATTTTCCACACTTGAATAAAAGCACAGAAAGGGGGCGGGGGTGTGATTAAACTTGGCCTGCATGAAGTTATTTTTTTTTTAAATTTTTCACCATATGCCATTTTATCCGTAACGAGAAACCCACACTTACGCAACACGTTCAAAGAGGACAAATTACACACAATTCGTCATGCTTGGTCGCGATTTTTTTTTCTTTGGTTCAGTATTATCTAGCCTCCCAAAATATCTGAGGAGGATTCTACATCCATCATTCGCGCGTTTTATAAAACGAATATTATTGACATTGGGTGTTACTGTTGTAAAGTACAGGTACAGATACAGGGGTGCCCACCTAGGGGGGGGGGGGAGGGGGGCTTCATGGCGCAGACTGCGCCAGTGAAATTTTTAAAGGGTTATTTTAAGAAATATTTTTTACTTTTTTGGGGGACGGGGCGGAGGCTCTTGTTTTTTTTTGTAGGGGGGGGGTGCGATATTTAGGAGGGGGAAGTGCACTTGCTCTTAGTGGGGGCACCCCTGACTGACAGATATAATAAAGATGTTTCAAACTCCTCGCGGAATAGAAGGGATGAATGCCCAATTAAGTTATTTTTATTTAGAGCATTCAGTTTCTTATGCTATTTTTGATTTCGAAATCAGTTTCACATATCTCTTTCCGCATAGATCCATTTCCGTTTTCTTTCTCAACGTCTCGTGTTGCCATTTTTTTCTGTTGCTATTTTCGTAATACTAAATCTCATTTCACTAGCGCGGCACCGGAATATTTTTCAGTTCATTTCGACAGAATAAATCTTTCCCGTTGATGGTTTGATGGAAAATCCTTTTACCGGATGTCTTTACATCGAAAAGCTCACTATTTTGCATTGAAAAAGGGGTTCTCTGAAACCCCGAAACACGTGTATGCAGTAATCTGCTAATTTTGTGAGTTAAAACGTTGTTGATTTGCATTTACTTCTGTGCACAAAAGTGTTTATTTATTTCTGGTTTTAAATTATATTCGATGGGGTTTGGGGGCTCTCCCCTTCATTTTTTTTCAAATTGAAGTCAAAAAAAAAAAAAAAAAAACCCCGCAAATCTAGGTAGGGTTGTGGAGTCGGAGTCGGGTGTCGAAGGTTTAAAACTTCCAGAGTCGGAGTCAGTCATTTTCCCACTAAGTCTGCAACTCTGTCTAGTGCTTGCGGAGTCAGAGCTGGAGTCGAACTTATTTTGAAGTAAAAGGGTCGGAGTCGAAGGCTCTAAAATTCCTGAAGTCGGAGTCGGTCATTTTTCCTCCGACTCATCAGCCCAAACTGTAGGACACCTTTGATAATGTTATGGAAAAGGGACGAGTTCAGAAATTCCTCGGGAAATTTTTAAAAATGAAAGTTAAAAAAAAAAAAAAAAGAGAGAGAGAGAGAGAACAATAAACAATCGTGATTGCTCAAAAATTATATTAATTTGAATTTTTGGCATCTTGAATTCAAATTATTTTTTTCGCAATCACGAGCGTGTGTGTTTGTGTAGGCGCATGTGTGTGGGTGCGTGTGTGTGTGTGCATGCATGTGTATGCGTCTTGTGTATGAAGTGCTGTGTGTGTACGCACGTGTGTGTGTAGGCGTTCGTGTGTGTGTGTGTGTGTAGGCATAAGTGTTTGTGTCTGTGTGGAGGCATGAGTGTGTGTATGTGTGTGTGCGCAGGCATGAGTGCGTGTATGTGTGTGTAGGCGTGTGTGTGTATGCGTGTGTGCGTAGGATATGGACGCAACCTGGAGACGTTTTTCGCAAGAGGAGCAGCGTCGTGAGGCCGGTCGACGCGGCGGTGGTGCTGGCAGAGGGTGCTGGTGGGAAAATAAAATGATAGGAATTCAAAACAGTCAAATGAGAACAATGAGCAATCGTGATTGATCAAAAAAAGAATTTGAGACGTTTTTTCGTGATGTTAGGATTTGGAGATTTGGGAACTTATAAAAGGGTACATATCTGGGGAAATCAGTCGCTCCCTCCACGAATATTTTCTGGATCCGCCCTTGCATGTATTTTTGTGTGATTTGTTAAAGTTTGAAAGGTTCGTAAATTGACACTCGTGACTCAGATAAATTCATTTTATCTACCAGTTTGTTGTCGCTCTCAGCTTCAATGAAATGACATCTGCCTCCAGCTCGGTTATTCACTATCCCAGACTGAAGAGTTCTAAATAAGAACGAAACTGCAATCTAGATCTGATAACCGGGCTGTCTGGTATATCGCATGATGTTCTGTCTTAGCCCTGGCTTAGGGGTGATAGCTCACTCCTAAATTTGGAGTGGTTTTGGGATTTGAGAATAAGATTAAATTTTTAAGGGAGGTTTTTTTTTTCTTTCTAGATTTAATATTTACATCTTACTACAGTGCGATATGAAATGAGCCAAATTAAAACTTTACCAATAGCCTTGGTGCCCCCCAAATGCCCGTGCCTTAATCTGGCCCGGAGTAGCATACATTATTTCTTACATCGTTCAAAAAAAAAAAAAAAAAAAAAAAACGAGCTGATGTGTGCCTCACATGACTTCCTTTTACTCCAATTTAATGTCATTTTCCCATTATTGGTAATTTTAATGTGATTCAATAGTTTACTCTCTGAATATCACCAAAAGTGGGCAAATTGAAACCAGATTTAAAAAAAAAAAAAAAAAAAAAAAAACTTGTTGCCAAATTGGCGACAAAACTTGGCGATTAAAAGACTGGCGATGTATCGCCAAGTGTTCATAAAATTCTAACATCACTTGAGTTTACATCGAAATTAACAATGATTTCCCCTCAAAAGGGGGCAAAAGACCCCCTTAAAAACACCCGAATACAACTAAAAGGGGAGGTGCACAACTAGGCCCCACTAGGAGTCTACGTACCAAATTTCAACTTTCTAGGACATACCGTTCTTGAGTTGTGCGACATACATACGTACATCCACACGTACGCACATACATACATATGTACATACAGACGTCACGAGAAAACTCGTTGTAACTAACTCGGGAATCGTCAAAATGGATATTTCGCGTGTCTGTACGTTCTTAGGCACTTATTCACGTGTGGTCGAGTCGGAAAAAAAAAAAAAAAAAAACTCAACATTCATTCGGGGGTGAGTAAAATGGAAAATAAGGGCGACTTTTGAGTGAAAATTTTTTCGCGAATACAATACTTCCTTTTTTGTAAAAGGACGTAAAAAGAGAAAAAACTATAGCGACGTATACTTTCCGTTATTAACAAGTTGCAGCACCTATTATCCAATGGGATAATAAGTTGTCAACAGACAGGCTGACCTACTTCCTGCTGAAACACGTGCCAAGGCAGCTGTACGCAGAATGCAGATAACGCGAATGCATATGAAAGTAAGTTGATATCGTGGGTTATCTCATTCCAGCGAGTGAATGCATGGGATCTCTCGTTTCGTCTAATTTAGCGCGAAAGATATATTACTAAAATTAGGGATGTGTTGAACAGCGATTTTTTGTGTCAGTTTTATTATTTGAAACGTTGGAACAACAAACTAACTTAATTCCTTTTTTAATGCTTTTTTTGGAGAAACAAAAAAACAGGGCTTAGAACCGTAGTTTTTTTCGTTCTGGTTCTCCACAAAATGTATATTATATGGGTCATTCATCAAAAAGTGTAACTTTTCTGTATGTATTTTCTAAAATTTATTTATTATTGTTTAGTTTAAAAAAAATATTGGCAACAGAGGAAAAATAAAATTTGAGTTGCTGTATTTTTACCCCAAAGAGAGCTTAACAATTTTTTTCGCCTTTTACGGCAAAAACTTTAAGGAACAATTCATTTAACGATGTTTTTTTTAATCAAAAATATATCTATTTAAACCTGCCAACAATTTTTTAACAATAATTTTTATTTTAATATATTTTTGGTTCAAAACTATGGGAATTCTTACCATGTGCATGTGAATTCTCACCTCCGTGACATGTCACATACCTGGTGTGACTGTTTATGTTGCTTAATAAGTTGTTCAATTAAAAGTTTACACTTAGTTTTTTTATTATTTTTTTCACAAGTGTTTCGAATACTAATTGTTTAAGTATATTTATTATTTTTTTTAATATTGTGTTTTAGTTCGTTTTAGTAGGATAAGGAATCACGTCACACTATAAATTCTCACCTCCGTTCCCCTAACACAAAATGCCACTTCTAATTAACAGATGGTAGTAATGACATCACATTTTATTTCCCATGGTACAAGACAGCCCCCTTGTTTATTTTCAGCCATAAAGAAGTTGTGAGATTTTTGTTGAAAAATAAGAAGATATATAGATTTGGTTTTAAAAACCAAGTATGGGGGGGGGGGGGTTATTTGGAAAGCTCACGTCCTTGAACTTGAATTTCAGGGATGTAAATTATTGTAAAACGAGCTGATGGTGTGCATCACATGACTTCCTTGTACTCCAATTTAATGTCATTTCCCTATTATTGCAATTTTAATGTGATTCAAGAGTTAACTTTCTAAATATCACCAACAATGGCCATATTGAAACCAAATTTAAAAAAAAATAAAAAAAATCGCCAAATTTATCGCCAAGTTGGCAACAAAACTTGGCGACCAAAAAACTGGCAATATATCGCCAAGTATCTGACAAATGATAACAACACTTGAGTTTACATCGAAATTAACAATGATTTCCCCCCAAAAAGGGGCAAAAGATCCTCTTAGGAACATCCGAATGCAACCAAAAGAGAAGGTGCACAACTAGGCCCCACTAGAAGTCCACGTACCAAATTTCAACTTTCTAGGACATACCGTTCTTGAGTTATGCGACATACATACACACATACACACATATGCACATACGTACATACATACGTACATATAGACGTCACGGGAAAACTCGTTATAATTAACTCGGAAAAAATCAAAATGAATATTTCGGGCGTCTATACGTTCTTGGGTGCGTACACGTGTGGTCGGGTCGAAAAAAACTCAACATTCATTTTTGGGTGAGCAAAGGCCGATTTTTGAGTGAAAATTTTTTCGCGAAAGGAAGTAAAAAGAAGTGCACATGCTTTCATATGCTTTCACGATTTTCATGGTTGTTTCTTTGCCAGTCATTAGCTAACTAGAAAACCGCCCGTCAAGGTATGACGGGTGAAAATTGCTTCTACATTTGAACGAAGCAATTGCCCGTTTGGTGATATTTTGACAGTTGAAATTTTAATTCTAACTCCAGTGGATTAACCCTAAACTCCAGTACATATAGCGTTCGTTGATGGTCACTTTTTCGTTTCTTCATTCTCCTAAAATGAGTCTTACCAGTAAGACAGTTAAGTTCCCGGATCCAGTTCAGCCCTGTCAAAATAAAGCATTTCCCTGCATCTCAAATATTACCAAAAAATATTATAAAATTATCATGCCGTGGGGCGAGTTTCATTGTTGATGACGTCAGCGTTACTTGCGGTTCGTTATTATGTTCCGTTTTTACCTGCAAGACCTTTATTTTCGCAACCGTTAGACCTAAATGTATACTTCCAATTGCAAGAGTGTTCAAAATCAGATGCAGAGTTAATGTTAAAAGCTTGAAGTAAAAATAAAAATAAGTCAAAAAATACAAAATTTAACATTTTATACGGGCCCCATGTCCACTAACTTATATTTAGGGAAATAATCTCCATTGGAAAACATTTCCAACACTAAAAGTTTAAAATTAGTAAGACCAATGTTCACCGAGATATGAAACAAAGCTTTTTGTGACTTGCACCACTTTTCACTCGCCGTCAATAACACCTTTTGGGGGAAAATATAGTAGTTAACAAGTGTTTAAAATTACATGTGTGCATAGAGTGTGATTTTTCAAATTAATCGAGGTTTTGATGTGTGTTTTTGCGTATCACGGCATAACATTCGCATTTATTTTTGAATAGCAACGAAAAATATAAATACCTTGTTTTTCTTACTTTGACGACCTGTCATTCTTCTGAAAGAACGATAAGATCCAATCTCATCTTCTGTATGGTCCCTTAAAACTTCAAACTGGAATATCTCCTTGAGTTCTGGTCGCACAAATGTCATGTTTTTTGCGCTAGTAATAGTTTTCAATAGAGATTATTTTTCCAAATACTAGTTAGGGGACCTAGGGCCCGTATAAAAAGTTAAATTTCGTATTTTTTGACTCATTTTTGTTTTTGCTTCAAACTTTTAATACCTTAACTCTGCATCTGATTTTGAATATTTTTGTAATTGGAAGTAGTAAAACCTGTAACGTTGACCACCCTTGTAAGTTGACCACCTGTCTAAGTTGACCGCTATTTTCAGGCACAGAATTAGATCTTACCATATAATTCAACCTCTATAAGTTGATCACCTGCTTAAGTTGACCACTAAAGTAGTGCACCGCAAGCGGTCAACTTACACAGGTTTCACTGTATACATCTAGGACTCTTAACTCTGCATCTGATTTTGAATATTTTTGCAATTGGAAATATACATCTAGGACTCTTAACTCTGCATCTGATTTTGAATATTTTTGCAATTGGAAGTATACATCTAGGACTAACCAATGCAAAAATAAAGGTCTTGCAGGTTAAAACGGAACACCCTATATACAAATTTGCATAACTTTCAACTGTTCTTACTTTTTCACTTTCACTCCAAAATATTTTACTATCAATTATTTATATACAAATTTATGTTTGCTATTTTTACATTAAAATATTACTTAAATGGTAAGAACCTATATATGTATTTTTTTTTTTTTCAAACTTTGAATTTTTAAATAAGTACTTACAGTTTACTGAAATAGCGGACAAAATGGAGAAAATGATATTTTGTCCGGAGCGGTTTTTTCCAGGTTTTTTTTTTTTTTCCGGCGGATGGACAAAATAGGACAACCCGACCAATAGGTGGACTCGATTGTATGTGATGCTTAGGAAGCTGTGGTTAAATTTTGCACATAAATTTTGGGGTCCGTCGCAAATGATTTTTCCAGGCCCCTTCCATATTGTTTACACCTAAATTTCACACTTAGTTTTAAAAATATTGGGCCCCCTTCAGGCTCGGGCCCGGGTCAGCAGGTCCCCCCCCCCCCCGTGTGCACGTCCTTGGTTAAATCACGGGTTCATTAGAAAAAAGGCTTGAACCACAATCCCCTCTCTGAGCCCCTTATCGTCCCTATATTTTTCAACATTTTCTGGTACTAAAGGGGAATTCTGAGAAGGTTAAACATTTTTATCTTAGATTAGTAACTGTTTTTCAGAAATTGTTGTGATTCAAAATAAAATTACGTAATTTTGTAATAATGCCTAACATTTTAACGTTGAAGTGATAGTTTACTGTTCAATATCATTCTCAGAAATTATCTTTAGTTACAACTGAAGATAATTCGTGATTTTTTAAACCTCACTTGCGTTATGCACAAATGCCGCTTGATCTTTGGTAGGTTGAATTTTCGTTTCAGCTTTTATTATTATTTAAAAAAAATTTTTTTTTCTCAGAAGTTAGTTAGTATTTGATTTTGTTCAACTGGAGGAACACTTTTCATCATTTTCAACTTACATGTGCTTCTTTTATATCATCGTTTGTTGTTTTGTATTTGATGCTGGTTGTCTAAAGCTCAAGAGTGTGTCTTCAAGGTTAGGTAAAATACTATTATTTTTATTCGGACACTTATGAGTAAAATTCAGGGCCGTAACCACGCTTTTGTTTCGGGGAGCATTTTACAAATTATATTTCATATGATCTATAAAGTTTGATTTCCTTCGTTTATTCCACTGTTACAATAGGTTATTTAAGCGAGATGATGCGACTTTTAGGGCATTAACATAAGCAAAAGTAAAACATGACGTATCTATAAATCTATATTAATAATACAAAGCTGAAGAGTTTGTTTGTTTGTTTGAACGCGCTAATCTCTGGAACTACTAGTTCAAATTGAATAAATCTTTTTGTGTTGAATAGTCCATTTATTGAAGAAGGCTATAGGCTATTTTTTTAAAAAAATCAGATAGCCCGAAATATTTGAAACTGCAAATTAAATGTTTAATTTACTTACTGTCTAGTTCTATGAACTGCTAGTAGATGGCGGGGTAAGTTAACTCATCGAGAGGGCGCTGGCCGACAGTGTCGATAGCTGCGAGGAACCATATTTCGCGGCAGACTCTACGCTATTGTGAGACTGTTTTTTTTTTTTTTGAAAGTAGCATCATCTCCTCTTCAAAAGTGGACTTAAAAAAATCATTTATATGTTTTTCTTCAAATTGTAATCAACCTTAATTATCTGCTCAAAATGTTGATTTTGATAGTGTTACTGTATTTTGTCAAAATTTCAATCAAGTCAGCTGTTGTTCCGTGTTTCTTGGTTGGATGGCGTTGGAAAGTCACTCCATATCTCTCACCAAAACCAAGAAGGTCTTGTTACCATTCGGGGGAGAAGTGGAGGAGTTGAGTTGTGTGGGACTGTTGTGAGTCAGCGAATTGATTTTTGAATGCGTTTTTGTTTCGATATTCAGGTACATAATTTGTTTTGTAGGAATTTCCTATTGGGTTTCGATTTCCTTATTTCTTCAACGTTTGTTTTTGTTCTTATAGTTGAAGATGGTTACTTATCTAAGTAAATAACTTGATTTATTGTATTATTCAATTGCGATTGTTCTTTGTAACGTTTTCATTATAGTATTGTTTATTTGGTGAAACATTTTAAATTGCAGAAAGAAAACCGTTTCACTCGCTAAAGGGCAGGGTTACGGTAGCATGGTTGCTTGGCGCGATAAGTGATGAACTATACAGTTGAAGGATTATTTTGAGTTTTAAAGCTACTTATGTGTTTTGGCGAATAGTTTTAAGTACCAAAGAGACTTTAATAGGTTTTTTGAAAAGGTGTGTACGCATTTTAGTTGAAGAAAAATGATCATTTCACATCATAAGGGGGGATAGCGTGGATTTTTTCAACGGACTTCCTTTAAATTCTTAGCATGGGCATCGCCGTGCGGGTACTGCTCTTACTTCACATGCTTTTTTAACAACTCAAAATAAATAAATAAATAAATAAAAATAAATAAATAAATAGATAAATAAATATAAAAATAAAAAATAAATTAAAAAAAAACAGATGTGTTTACCCTATTCTTGCATTCGAAGTAACACTTCTTAAATTTATATTTTTTACACTAATAAAAATTATGGTAAATATTTTGAGTTTGACAGTTTTGAATTAAATTTTTTTAAATATTGATTTTGATGTTTTGTTGGCGTCGGGTGTTCAAGGAACACCCTGTATTGTTTTGTAAAAAATTATATTCGCAATAGTTGCAACATAAATAAATGCTGCAGATAAAACACCTAGTTTGAAGAATTCTATAATAATAATTATGACAATTTTAAATGAAATTTAAAATAAATAACCAAAAAAAAATAAATAAATAAAAATAAAAATAGTAAATAAATAAATAAAATAAAATACAAAATAAAATAAAAAATAAAATAAAATAAAATAAAATAAAATAAATAAATAGTCATGACATTTTTTTCAAGTAAAAAAATTACAATAAATAAAGCATTTTTTATTTTGGAATCGTTTTGAAAAATTTTGGAGAGCGTTTAAACTCTAAAAAAATCCATCCCTTAAATAATCCACCTCCTGGTGAAATTATACGAATATTTTAATTAAGTGGAGTGCTGTAATTAAAACGTGGGGATATGGAATGTATTATTTATAGATTGTGATATTATTATAAGAAGGTTCTTCTGCCTTTATATAGGAGTTTAGTAAGACCTCATGTGGAGTATGCTGTTCAGTTTTGGTCTCCTTATCTCAAGAAAGATATTTCTGTATTGGAAATGGTTCAAAGAAGGGTTACTAGACTAGTAAGGGGACTTTCAGATTTTGACTACGATAACAGACTTAATAGGTTTGATATGTATAGCTTGTAGCAAAGGAGAGTCAGTGGGGACATGATTCAGTTGTTCAAATTTATCAAAATGGAAGATGTTAACGAGTTAAATTTTTGCACGGAAAGCAGGTTGAGGGGTCATTGTTTTAAGCTATTCAAATTTCAGGCTAACTTGGAAATAAGGAAAAATTACTACTTTAGTAGAGTCGTGGGCACTTGGAACAGCTTACCGGAAGAGGTGGTAATGAGCAAGGGGCTGGATAGCTTTAAGAGGGCCATTGATCTTCATTGGTAACTTATAAACTGACCTAGGACCAGCCTAGCTGGTCGTCACATTTGTATTTGTATTTGTATTTGGCGCAAAGTAAGAAAGTTTCTTGATACATTTCAAAAAAAAAAAAAAAAAAAAAACCTAAAGTGTCTTAATCTGTTTCAGATGTTTGGCAAGCAGCGAAAAATTAGCGACTCTTCAGAGTTCAAGCAGCTAACAAAGCAAGATGCTAAAAATGAGCTGGCGAAGGAACTGGAGAAAGTACTCAACACCTCGCCTTCCACTTCTGAAAAACAGGTAGGGCTTTTCCTTTTCTGACCAACAATTTTATTTCGGTAAGGGCCAGGGATCCTTCGGCTCTCCCCTCAATCAGGGCCCGGTTAAAAAAATTTCAGGACTGTAACCACAACAAACTTGTGGGGCCCCCTTGACTCGAAGAATGTGCTCAATCGCACATCCTTTTGTCTTTTGTTATGTGTCCTCAAAAATGTTTTGAAATGTCCCCAAGTTATTCTTGGAGAGGACTTTCAGAGGCTATTTAATTTCTGAATCAATGTATTTGTAATTTAACTTACATGGTCCGATTCAAAAGTAATGAGCCTCACATTATCACACTGACGCATTCACACCCTGCAGCTCGCCCCGCTTGATAGCGACGGTGGTGGGGGTTGTTGACTATACAGTGCAACGCAGGTCAGCTGCCTCCCAGCTTTCGGAGCGGTGCCATCAGCTTTAACAGTAACTCCTATACGGTGGTGCGTGACACGGCGATATGGAAAGTTCGTCAGAGCAACGCAAAGAGATCAAGTTTTGCTTCCTGTTGCCTTCTCAAACGTTCACATTGCTTCAACAGGCGTTTAAGACTGAGTGTCTGTCCCATTTGCAAGTAGAAAAGTGGCACGAGGACTTTCGTATGGCCGGGAAGTGTTGACTGACGAACCCCAGTCAGGACGCCCATCCTCGGCCCGTGCTGACGTGAATTTGCTTGCAACGAGTGCGTGAATTTTTGAACACGGACTGTTGTTTGAGTCTCTACCAAGTAACAAAATCATTGGACTTATCGGACACAACGGTGCAACGCATTGTTACGGAGAAGTGTCACACGCGGAACGTCTGCACGAAACTTGTACCGACAGTTCTGACTGAAGAAGGTCCGAGTCAACGCTGCCGCAGTACCCTAGCCTTTCTACAGTCCGAGCTTGTGGCCTTCTTACTTCTTCTTGTTTCCAGTAATGAAATCAGCTCTGAAAAGAAAACTTTTCGATTCCATCGAGGACATTCAAGCACATGTCAAGGCAGCCATTGCAGACATCCCCGAATAAGGCTTCAGGGATGCCTTTGAGTCATTTAAAAACCGCCTACAGCAGTACATTGTTGCAGGAGGTGCCTATTTTTAAAACTATTAGTCAGTTGTACCGATCAGCTCAATAAATCTGTCTTCTTAAACGAAGGCTCATTGCTTTTGGATCGGACCATGTATATAGATACTCAATTACAAAAATTTCAAATATCATGAAATATTGAAAACCAATAGAAACAAAATAAATACCTTGAGCAGTAATAATGCGCGTTGTACTAACATGGAGTTACATCTGCGTGGTCTCATTCTGTGTATGCTAGATGTCAATCCAGATAGTTTTCTCACTCTATGGAGGAGAGTTAGTTTTCCGCTGAACTCAGAAACTTTGTTAAAACAGAGTCAGCAATAACAATTTAATTTTTCAACTTACACTACAATAAAAAAATATTTAGAAAAAAATTATAGCTCCAAACAATTGAAAACATTCATTATGAATTTTTTGCCCCCCCCCCTTCCCCCCTAGCTAAGGCGCCACAAAGCTCGTGCTTGATGATCTTACATTTAAATCAGACCCTGGGTAGGACTTTTCCTTTTCTAATCAACAATTTTATTTCGGTAGGGGTCAGGGATCTTTCGGCTCTACCCTTAATTACGTTCCAGCTACTGTGAAGAGTTACTTTTAATTTAAACATTTTCTTGCTTTCAGAAAACAATGGAAGAATTTAAAGCATTTCAGAGATTGTTTGCACAATTTTTACAAGGTGGCACCACTGTGCAGTGGGATAAAGTAGAACCTGTTCCAGAAGAAGCGGTAAGTTTCATTTTCACGTTTTCTAAGAGTCTCTGATTAATTCTATTAATTTTGAAAATTCTTATCAACGAAACGCGAGATCTAATTTCAATTAATTTTTTTTCAACCTAAAATTATCTTTTTATGTTACAGTTCATCTTAATTGAATTTATGCAAACGTTTATCATGAATTTATTTGGAAAATGGAATATTTATTGATAAAATATATTTCTTTATTTTCTGTATGCGGAATGTAAGAAAAACTAGGAGAAAATGATTAAATAAAGTAATGTCAAGTTTTAATTCTCAAAAATTTGAAAAGTTTTTTGGCAACACGTATTAACGAATTCAAGTAGCTTTAAAAAATAAATAAATGAAAAAATAATACGTCCGGGACGGAATTTAGTTTATTAAAATATTGAAAGAAAAAAGCTTATAAATTTTTTTTTATTTAAACTCTTGAAGAGCTTTTTCTGACAATTTTACGGCGAAATGCATTTAAAAGTGAAAAACAACATAGCACCATTAAACAGAAAAATGGAAAAAGAGCTCCTCCACTGATGCTCAGTCTTATTTCTGACGAGTGGTACCCGCACGGATTTACCCGTAGTAGCAAATTAAAAGGTCATTTGATTCGTCTGTATATTTACAAATAATGGATGATAAATTTCTCGCCAATTTACTATGTTAATTTGCTCGCCCACGTTATGGTAATTTGTTCGTCCACGTTATGACAATTTGCTCGTTAAAATGTTCTTTAAATTGGAATAGAAAAAGACCAAAATCTAATTTTCGAAAAATCGCTTTGAGGTACACACCCCCATGCTACGAACGAATTTTGTGTCAAATTTCATGAAAATCGGCCGAACGGTCTGGGCGCTCTGCGCGTCACAGAGATCCAGACATCCAGAGAGAGATTCCGAAATCCAGACAGAGACTTTCAGATTTATTATTAGTAAAGATACTAAAGGGTTTCCAAGAAGGGCGAGACTGCAACATCACTCCTATTAATTACAGATTATAATTTTTATATCAATGACACTCCATCTGGGATATGACGGTCGTGTTTTAGCGCTTTGTGGCATAGTGACTTTTTTTGAGTCAACCCAGCCTCTCAGATTTTGAAAAAATGTTCCATGCCTCAAAGTAGAGCAGTAAAGCAATTTGACAAAGCACCTGCTTTTGTGTACGTACACAATTAAAAAATGCGCTTTGTTTTCGCAAGCAAAAACTCAGTTCTGTCTTTCCCATACTTTCTTACAGTTAATAGTAAGAATGCGATAAAAGATTTGGAACCATTAAAAGGTAAGACTTTATTTAAGATAAGATAAGATAAGATAAAATTTATTAACAAAATACACATACATAACAGTAAGCAAAATTAAAAAGTAAAGTTAAACTTACAAATTATAAAACATAAATTACAAACGTCATAACAAAACATTAAGAAAATCTTGACTATAGTTCAACATGAGTTAGTATTAAATTCAACACTAAAGAGCGCCAAAGGCACTGTCCGCAGTGTTTTTTAATTGGTTTAGTATGGAGTACAAACACAAATATGTATTAACAGTAATATTTACAAATTAATTTTACACAAGTAGTAAAAATTTTACACAGAACAATTATAAATTGTTATTTAGGCTTTCTTAAATACATAATAATGCACGTTTCTCATTCATTCTGGCTAGAATCTATAAGTGTACCATCGGATCTCGGCCTGTTTTGAGGAACCTCCTCCCCCTCCTTTTTTTTTGAAACTTGATTATAGGTATCAAGGAAATTTTTACACAAGAAAATTACAAGATATCCATTATTGTTTAGTGATAAGGCTTTGTAGCTTAGACACCAGGCCCGACAATTCAAATTTTTCAGGTGGGAGGAGAATAAAGGACATATACGCTATGAAAATTACCCCCCCCCCACAAAACCATAGCCTCTTACATGAAAATACATCCAAAGCCAGGGGGGGGGGATGACTCCTCTAAACAACGGGTCAGTTTAGGACATCAAACTAGCAATAGAAGAATCGCGGGCCCGATACCTGAGACTATAAAAGACTTACATCAATTGAACTAGCTATATATACATGCTAAGTTACGTGCTCGTAATAATCTGTGAACCCAAAAATCCTACTGTCTGGGAAGTTTGGGTCTAGAAAGTTGGGAAAAAACTCTTTCCCCTCCAACCTCATGTTCAAAATTCAAAACGTTGAAGATAACTTGTGACGCCATCTCTTGCTCGTTCCACCAATTATTGTTGATCTGTGTCAGGAATAACGATGGTCTACCTCAGGGGTGCCCACAGGGGAGGGGGGAAGGGGATTATGGCGCAAGATGCGCCATCAAAATTTTCGGGGAGGATTTTAAAATTTATTTATTTATTTATTTAAATTTATTAATGGAAAAAATTTAAATTTATGTATTGATTTATTTTGTATTTAAATTGTTTATTTTTATTTTATTCTGTTTTTATTTTAATTCATTCATTTATTAACTTTTCTTTTAAAAAAAATAAATAAAACAAAAAAGAAAAAACAAATTAGAAAAAAATAATTCATAAAAAATATTTAAAAAATAAATTTAATTAAAAAAATAAATTAAAAATTAATAAAATTAAAAAAAAAAACTAAAAAATAAAAAAGGGAAAGTGAGTTGAGAAAAGTTTTTTTTAGGGGGGGATTTGCGCCATTGAATTTGGGGGGGGGGCACCCTTGGCCTACCTACTTAGGTTGGTTGGTGTCATGTCCAAGAAAAAGTCAAAGCCCTGCTCTGCCGCTGGCTAGAGCAGGGCTTTGGCGACTGCTCTAGCCATCGACACTATATTCTCTGTATATAGGTCTCCGTTTGTTCCTTCTTAGGTGTTTTTTGCAAATAATTCTCAATTCGAGGTGTTGCGGGGTAGTGCCGAATGTCATGCAGCTGCTGCTACAAGAACGCAGTTTTTATTGTTTACAAAAATTATCTTTTTCTAGTTTTATAGTGTTTTAATGAAGGAGTATGTAAGCTTGGGACGTGTTTCGAAACTGGATAAATTTAACTCGTGTCTATTAACTAATCTATTTATATCTTCTCCTGTGTGCATCTGTCGGTCTATATATCTAGCTAGAGCCGCTATATAGATAGGCTGACGCATCAGCTTTTTAGCCATTTTAAATCGGATTATTCATTTTTGCACTGTTAGGGTTACCACAGCAAAGTTTCGGATTTCGCCGAATTTGCCGAAAATAATATTTTATTTAATAAACAATTCACGTGCCGCTAATAATTGCTCACAGTGGACAATCACAATACGCGATAACTCTCCAGAAAGACAACCACTCAAAACACGCGCTCCGATCCAAAATGACTAATCTTAAGCTGATGCGTCGGCGCGTATATATAGGGGCCTTATATCTAGCTATATGCCTTAGTATCTATATTTCCATCAATCAATCTATATATGTCGCACGCTGCAATTTTATTTCTTTGTTTCAGTTTTCTTTTTTTTCTAACGTAGGTAATAAAATATGAATCTCTAACCCCACCCGAGTCCAAAGACATACGAAGTATGCTGAGTAAACTTGTTGTTGTGAAGCTAAACGGAGGATTAGGAACAACCATGGGCTGCATAGGTCCTAAATCTGTTATACCTGTTAGAAATGAGCTTACATTTCTTGACCTTACCGTCCAACAAATAGAAGTAAGAATTTGTTCTCCAATTTTGGCACATTTATTGACAAAAAATATTAATGTGTTCCTGTTTTAAATGTTTAGTGAATGTTGTACTTTGTACTGACATGACGTCCGCTATTAAAAGAAACTTATTTGGATTTCATATGGTAAAGAATATATTACTATATAATGATCAAATTCTCAAAGATCAGAAACATTGACCGCATTTTAACCTTATGTGATCTATGGGAGGAGTTTTAAGTTTGATATTATGTAATGTTAAGGAAATGCAATTTTAATCACCGGAATAACATTGAAAACATTACACTTAATCGAACTGGATTTTTACTTGGTTAAATTGCAAACTTCCGCTTGTATTTTTCGAAAGGCAGACCTGTGCTGCCATCTAGGGAGGAGAAATAATGGAAAAAGTAATTTCGTTGCGGGAGAATTTGTCAATTTTTGTCTTTAAAGAAGTGCTGTAATACTTAAATACGTTCACCAAATGTTAAAACGCTTATTATAGTTTTTTGCTCGCGTTTGCCACGTTTCAAAAATTAAACTACCTCTGATTGAAACAATCATTATTACTCCTGACTACAGTTACATCAACGTAGTAAAAACTCCATGTACACTCTGTGTACTTAGAGTAAGTGTATCTGGAGTTTGTTAAAACTGTAATGTTTTGCACTGGTCTACTATTGTCCTATATTTTAACTATTTCAGTTTCATTACAAAAAAAAAAAAAAAGAAAAAAAAAAGAAAAAAAAAAAGAAAAAAAAAACCGCTTTAAAACGCCATTGCGGTTTTCTTGTGTTGTGCCAAAAATGCGCAGAACCGCAATTGCACTGCCTTTTGTCGTTAATTTTTGAATTGAACTGTTGTTTTTATTGTTTTATATGCATACCCAATTTTATACATCTTTTCTCACTTTCAGAAAAATATTTTTTTAAACTCCTCCTAATTATTCTTTTGGATTAATATCCTCGTTTTCCGATTGTCTAGGGTTTTAAATAGAAAAAAAATGAATGTTCTTTCTTTCTTTTCGTTTTCTTTTTGGGCAGGTTAAAATATATTAGCGCATCCTCTTTTGGAGAACCTGCCCCTACTGTACATAATTTCCTAAATTGTGCTAAATATTGTTTTCTCATCTTTAATTTTCAATTTCGTGTACACCATTAGTCGTAAAATAGGAATAGAGAAAGAATGATTAGGAACCGAAAATGCTCAAGAAAGATTACCAATTTGTAAAATGTTTTGTTTTTTTTTGAAAACTTGCCAAGATGAAACTGGCGGCAGAGGAACGGTAATACACTGCTCAAAACAATGGAAGGATATTGTGGTGTTTGGTTGATCCTGCACCTGGAGAAGTTTTTTGATGATTGATACACTATCGACAAACATAGTAAACTATGTGAGACAAAAATGACATTTGTTTGACAAAAATTTAGTTTCTTCTTCTTTTTTTTTTAAACTTTTGAGCATAAGAGGTAAAAAAAAAAAAACGCATTTCGTGCACATGAGAAAATTAAATAAAAAAAGGAGTTTCCTTAAAAGAAAATTGCTTTTAGTAGAGGGTATGGTAACCCCGGATGGACTGCAATGTAAAACCATCCAGTGCTGACCATGTATGGATCAGCACTGAAACTGTTATAACTGTAAATGCAAATCTTTTTGTTCCCAGATATAGTGCAGTCTAGTGATGGGCATAATCGAGATCTTTTGATAATCGAGATCTCGGGAATCGAGTACTTCTGATAATCGAGTGATTGATAATCGAGATCTTTTTAAGTCGACCACTCGAGTGATTGATAATCGAGATCTTTTGAAATCGAGAACTCGAGCGATTGACTTCTCGAGATCTTCCGAATCGAGTACTCGAGCGATTGACTTCTCGAGATCTTTTGAATCGAGTTCTCGAGCGATTGACTTCTCGAGATCTTTTGAATCGAGTACTCGAGCGATTGACTTCTCGAGATCTTTTGAATCGAGATCTCGAGATGTTTTAAATCGTGATCTCGAGATGTTTCAAATCGAGATCTCGAGATGTTTCAAATCGAGATCTCGAGACGTTTGAATCGAGTACTCAAGTAGTTCATTTTCTGCGCTTTTCTAAAATTGAGTTGACTTGCTACGGGGGTGCCCACTAAAAGGGGGTGGGGCATGGCGCAGCCTGTGTAACTAAAATTTTTAGAGCCGGTTTTTTGAGAGGGTTTTTTAAATCTCATTTTCGGAAGGGGGGAGGGGGTCCATGGCGCAGCCTGCGAAACCGAAATTTTTAGAAGCGGTTTTTTTTTGAGAGTTTTTTTTTAATAAATCTCATTTCGGGAGGGGGGAGGGATCTTTCTAGACGGATGCTCCGTAACATTTGAGAGGGTGCGCCATCGCCCTGCGAAAGGGGGGAGATGGACTCCCTTGACTTCAGTTAAAGTCCCGAGTTGTTTTGGCAGGGGTGCTCTCGAGATAGGAATGTGACATTTAGCCTACCATTTAGGGGTATGATAAGGGGCGAACCCTCCTGGCTTTTAGAAGTTTTAGGTTAAGTTGGGGGGGGATATTGACACCCTCCCCTTTTATAAGGGGAATCAATACCACTCCCCCCAAATTCCATGAAAAATTTTAGTTTTTACATTTAAGTTGGTCTAGTTTTTTGTTGTTTTCCGATAAAATGAGCAGATACAACTTTTATCCCCTTACCCTTACGGTAAAGTTCGAAATGCAAACTTGTTTTAGGGGGTCGATTCGATAGATTTTATAGTCTTCATTTTGGGGTCGCAATCCTTGGGGGATGCAGGTTCGACTAGATTCCCTGTTAGCTTGTTAGAAACTAGGAGCTCGGCATTTGGGCGACTGAGTGATGTATTCGAACGGTTATGCATTTAAACTAATGATTTTCAGTTATCACGTGATTATTTCGAACGGTTTCGGGCTCTCAAACACGAAGTTAATAATGTAAACAAGTAGGGGAATAGTTGCTCTGCGCTAAAGTACTCATTCTTTCCTAGTTTATAGCTTTGCCTTTTTTTTTTTTTTTTGATGCTCTTGTTGAGAGTAGGTAAGTATATTTATATGAGTAATACATGAGGAGGGAGGGTAAAATATTTCTGATTGCGTTTTCCAGAGGATTGGGATTCCCGGCGCATTGAAAAGTGTACAAGTGTGGCTTGAAGTGCAATGAAGTTCATGATTATTTTTTTTTTCTTTCTTGATCCGCTCTTTTTTATTTTTATTTTTCATTCGTCGACTTTAGGAATATGCAATAACAGTAAAAGTGTAGGGAGTGAAGTTGAAATGTTTCTGAGTGCATTAAAAAGAAATATTAAAGTTTGTCGTGTGGGATTAATTTTAGCTTCTACTCTTCGGCCCAATTTTTAAATAAAAATTACATTTTATACAGATTGGTTTTTTTTTTTTTTTTTTTGAAATTCCATACGCAAGATGTTTGTGACTTCTGATGTGCGTAGCATTTATTTTCACGCGGGTAGCTAAATTTAAGTATTTTGCTTGTTTTACTCGCTTCTGTTTATGTCATATTCCTTATAGTTTCGTAAATGTTGATTAGTATATTATTTACTCAGCTTAAAAAAATTCAGTCAATTAATGTGCTGATTTTATGTTTTTTTTTTTTTTTTTTTTGTAAAGTTGAGGCAAAACTGCTGAAAATGCTTAGGCTCGCAACGGTCCATTTTGGAACTTAAGGTTCCGTAGCTACGTTTCATCTTACGTGCGTTGGTCCTCAAAAAGGTTAAAATTGATTATCAAGTTTCTCTGAAAAGCAGATTACGTATTCAGTTTTCAAATCATCCGAGATGTTCGATAACCGAGCATTCCACAACAAACAATATACTATACAAGAGAGAGCGTGGGGGAGGGGGATAAATGGCGCAGACCGCGCCATTGAAGTTTTGAAGAGGAGAGGGTAACTTAAGCGGGCTTTAATTTATTTTAGGGGGTTCAACGTCGCATTTGAGGGATGAGTGTCATCGCCATGGGGGGGGGGGGGGGACACCACTGCATTATAAACACCTTGCGTTTAAACATTTCATAAACGTTTTAACATGGATACCCACAAGGACGGATCTAGAAAATGTTCAAGGAGGGGGCGATTGTTCTTACTCTTTACTCTTTGGAACTTCAATTTCTAAAAACATCCGAAGAGTTTACTGAACCGCATAGCTTACCCTTCTTTATGTAATTAAAAGTATTCTACAGCTGTGCTTCTTTCTAAAAATATCCAAATAGAGCCTTTAAATATAGCCCTAATATCATCTAAGCTCGTCTAAAATTGAGATTTTGAAACTTCAATTTCGGAAAAAATCTCATGGAAAGCTCCAGTCTCTATCCCCAAGAGATAGGCTACGATTGCGTTTTAACTTCAACTTTGGGCAAGAGTTCCCTTTCTTCTAACACCATCGAATATTAGGTAATAGCGTTTTTAAAACAAAACGCTATTGCCTAGTTTAACGTTTAATAACAAAAATATATGCGAAGAAACTTCTTGTCTCTCGGCTCAAGGAGGGGCGACTTTTCCCAATCGCCCCTCCCTTGTATCCGTCCTTGGATGCCCAAGCGTTAACAATCGCTTTAAAACGTTTACTCAACGAAGTGTGCTCTCTGAGTAACCCCATTCAAGAAAAAGCACTTGAGAAGCAATTATTTGATTCTAAAACCTTATAGAATGACAGGGGTGTCCGTTCGTCCCTGTGAACAAAGGCGCGCTTCTTATGAAAATCCCCCCCTGCCCCAAGAAACGATAATCCGAAAAAGGGCTAAGACTACCTTAAATTTTCAATTACACGTTTTGTACCATCCCGGTCAAGGGCGCCCATATGCAAAATTATAAGGGGGGGGGGGGCTCAGATATTTTGCCCATGGTTTAATAGGATATTTTCCCCATAGAAACCGATTTCAGTACAGATTAGAGTTATTAAAGTTCGTCATTTTTAATAACTTATTGATTAATTGCTGGAGAAGGAATGATTTTACATTTTTGAAAAGAAAAAAAAAAGTACTAAAAGCAAGTATGTATTAATTTCAAAGAAGGGAGAGGGGGCTTAAGCCCCCACTTGCCCCCTCCCTCCTATATGGAAGCCCTTGATACCGGTTTAATATATTTTTAAGTTTAACAACTCTCAAGTTTAAACCTGCTAGTGTCGCCCAACGACCTGCCCATATTATCCTTATCCCTCACTTTTTAATAAAAATTGTACATACGTACGTATTTAATCTTAGTCAAGTTCAAAACAGTATGGAAAGCGTTTCTCTATCCTTTGTTTCAAGATTTCACCACCGGATCACACCAGGGGCGGATACAGAAAACCATTTGAAGGGGGTGGGGTCATGCTGAAGAAAGCCCTCCCCCACCAACGAAATTCCCGTTTTAGGTACGAAAAAATTCTGATATTTTTTGGGGGTCAATAAAAAGCCCGAAATCGGTCAGGAATAAGGCACATAATTGTGGATAAACGTTGCAAATTAATATCATACGCAATAAAACAAAGTAGTAGTTCAAATATTTTCTTTGAAAAATAATTGATGTATTGAAAAGATAAGATACTGTCATCGGTTACATTTTAGGCATTAATTGTTTGAACACAATGTGTACGGATACTATTGTCGAGAGTTTAGGGGGGGGGGTCATGACCCCCACGACCGTCCATTGTATCCGCCACTCACACAACACATGCCCCTCCATATATCCGCTCATATGATAATTAACAATTTTCGTTCTAAAAATATCGTTCGATTATTAAGGAATCTCTCAATTATCGAAAATTCGAAGCCAAACATTCAACTATTACCCCATTCGAATAAAGCAAGAGAAAAGCAATCATTCGATTTTAAAAATCATTCCAAATCTATCCATTCCAAGAGCAAAGGGCACCACCTATGAAGCTCTTCCTCCAAGAGCAATACCCACAAAAGAGACAAAATCCCCTAAAAATTACAATCCCGCAGTTAACGTCAAAACTCCCCCCCCCCCGCTCCCCTCTTATTTGCACCCATAGGAATGAATTACACGAGAAGTTAACCACTTGTTTTATTAAGAAATAACTAAGTACCTTTGTGCCGAGAAGTAACATGAAATAACAAACGTTTTGTATCCGAAATATACAGAGTACTGCAGAAACGTGTTTTAGAGTTTTAAGGTACACTTTTTTCAACAAAATACTAAGCTTTTACATATAAGGGGCCATTCCTTACTTACGTATGGATGAGTTTGGCCATTTTTGACCCCCTCCCCCCATGTAAGGGTACGTAAGGTTTTTCAAACCCCTCCCTCTATTCTTACGTAAGATTCCATTTCGTTTTTCGGAATAATGAAATAACTAATCTAATATCACTGGAATCGAAATTTAATTCACTATTATTAAATTAAACCTTTTTGTGTGATGAAATATTTACTAATAGGGTGGAATCTAGACTGAATGTATTTTCGATATTTTTTTGTATATGATGCGATAGTAGTTAAAAATAAAACATGCTACACATAGTGCAATTCTTTTATTATGTTTTACATTATTAAATCTTCTTAAAACAAATAAAAAACAGTCATCCTAATACGTTTGTATTTTCCAGACGCAAATGAAACATCGGCTTGGAAAATACTGCGTAAGAATGCATTTGAACCTCTCCTCCCCCCCCCCAAAGTATGTAGACATTTTTCCAACCCCATCCCCTTGGGACCCTTACGTAATTGATGAATGGTCCGTAAAGACATCCAGTAATGTCCTTACATCCACAATCTCACTATTTTGCGTTGAAAAAAGGGTTCCTTGAAACCCCGAAACACGTGTCTGCAGTGATCTGTATATTTGGGCTCTAAAACATTTGTTATTGCCTATTACACTTGTATCATTACCCAATAGTATAGGCGAAGGTGAACGTAAGGGGGAAGACGTCCCCTCAGGTTTTCAACTTAAGTATTCTCCCTTTTTACCTGAACTATAATTTAATGCCTCTCAAGTTAGAACCTTATTAGCGCCTCCAACCTTTACTTCCACCACCGGGACACACAACACATGTCTCCCACAGACCCGTTCATGTGTTTATTCATAGACACCTTTCGCTCAAAACATATCATTAGACTACCAAGGCATCCCAAAGAATCATTTGATAAACAAGCATTCAACAGTATACATTCAATTATAACACTATTCGAATGAAACATTCGAAAGGCAATTATTTCATTGTAATACCATTTAGATCGCAAGGTTATCTATTCCTCAAGTGTGCTGGCACCTTTTTATAATTAGGGATCCTCTCTCCCCCTCAAGAAGGACACTCAATAAAAAAGACTAACGTCCATTAGGAATTTCAGTGGCGCAGTTTGCGCAATGACCCACCTCCCCTGTGGGCTCCTCAGCGCAGCCCGTCTTTCTGGGGGAAGGGTTAAAAGGTTTCAATGCAAATTTTTTCGGAAGACAGAAAAAAACCCATGCTCATTCTTCATAAGTAAAATCATTAACTTTTCAAAGCCAGCCCTTTGACCCCCTAAATGACGGATCCGACCCTGCAACTAAAATACTTCAGAAGCAGGGGTGCCCACCCGCCCTGAGGTCAAGTCCATCTCCCCCACCCTCAATATCGCAGAGACCTCCCCCCCCCCAAAAAATGAGAAAATACCCCTTAAAACACCCCCCCCCTAAAAATGTCAATAGCACAGTCTGCGCCATGACCCCCCCCCCTCCATAGGTGGGCACCCTTGTCAGAAGTCAACTACATTGAGTGGTTCATTCGATTATCAAATCGATCGAAGAATACACTGCTCGAGTGATTGACATTTCGAGAACTTAACATCTCGAGAAGTTCAAAGCGAGAACTCGAGCAGTTGATCGCTCGAGCACTCGGAAAGTGACAATCGAGAACTCGAGCAGTTGATCGCTCGAGTTCTCGGAAAGTGATAATCGAGAACTCGAGAAGTTCATCGCTCGAGAACTCGAAAAGTGATAATTGAGAACTCGAGAAGTTCATCGCTCGAGAACTCGAAAAGTGATAATCGAGTACTCGAGAAGTTCATCGCTCGAGAACTCGAGAAGTCATAATCGAGTTCTCGAATGATCTTGAATAATCGAGTGATTCGATTATGAGAACTCGATTATGCCCATCACTAGTGCAGTCTCATGATTTTCGTAACGGTCCATTTCTCTTTCAGCATTTGAACAAAACTTACGACACCGACGTACCTTTAGTTTTAATGAATTCCTTCAACACAGATGAAGAAACGCATAAAGTTTTGCCAAAATACAGAGGACTTCGAATCAAGATTTATTCTTTCAATCAAAGCAGGTACTTTTGCAGTTCTTTTCAGCCCGCTATGGTAGATTCTTTCTTAGGGGCTAACCACAAATGTCGCACTTTTTTTTTCTCAACAATTTGACCCGCTCTTTACCCTTGTTACATTTCGCATTACCCCTTCCCCTCCCCGTGTCACACGTCATGCTGTTTTTCATAAACATATTTTGTTACAAAAATGTGTGATGTCACATTTCTAGTTGCCCCTTGTCGTAAACTGTCGCAATTTCGCAAGCCTCCTCCAAGACTTGACATCATTTGGGAACGACTCCTTGCATGAAATCAACTGTTGTTTTCTCATCTGTTTCTGAAACCAATTCTGGTATAGTCGTAAGATTTCTCAGATGTTCCTCAATGCAAATGCAGGATTCGCTGTCTCTTCAACCGATGGTTATCATAGAGAGGTACGAGTATTACATGGGGCGCGCGAAAATCTATAAAAGACATGTAGTAAACTGCCCAAAAGCATACAATTTTACACTCCGGACTTATGAAAATAGCGCCACCTTAAGGAAGCATTGGATTGAAGTGAAAGTTATAGAATAAATCAGGTGAGAGATCCACTTGGTCCCAAAATCTAGACAATTAAACAAATACAAGTTAAGAAATGAGATAAGTACAGGGCTTTTTCAATAGCACGTTGGACTTCTCTTGCTACAATGCATGTCGCAACAAGGTACGGATTGAGCTAAGTAAACGTCTGATGTTGTCCTGAGGTAGATGATTTTTAACATCCACTTCTAAATCTTGCATAGAGTAGCACGGTGGCATCTGACGTTTGAGCTGATCCCATACATGCTCTATAGGGGAGAAGTCGGGGGAGCGGGCTGGCCATGGAAGAGTTTAAAGAGGAAGTAAGAAGTCTTGAGCAACTTTAGCTGCACGCGGGCGAGCATTATCTTGCTGGAAAATTGCCCCTGTGAGACCATTTAGGAACGGTCCTGCATGTGGTTGCAGAATGTCATTAACATAAGACTGGTCCATAAAGGTTCCACGTACCACAACTAGAGTGGACAGGCTATCATAGGTTATGCCCCCCCCCCCCCAGACCATTATGCCGCTGTGCGGGCAGTGTGTCGTCCAATAGAATGGGTGGGATGGTACCTTTTTCCAGGTCGCCTCCACAACCGTGCGCGGTTATCAGCTGACCCCAAAACGAACAGGGATTCATCGCTGAACACCATTTTTTGCCAGTCAGTGACATCCCTCATCGCTCTGGTTTCGCATCATTTTTGACGTAGTTGCCTATGCTTTGGTGTTAAAGAGAGTACACGAAAAAAGCGCTTGGACAGAAGATTCACTTCCGCAAAATGTCTCTAGAAATGCTTCGGGGAACGACTGCTACTGCTATCCCTAAGTCTGCTTGTATGGCGGAACGAGCATTGAGAAGGAATAGATGGAGAGAGTGCAACCCTACTATCTCGATACGGCAACAGTACCATGTGACCTGGGGAGCAATTTCGAGTTGACCGTAACCGCTGAAGAAGTTTTCATTAGCTGAAGCGATGCATGATAACAACCTTTAACTGTAGAAGGGAAAAATTAGATTTATAGTAATAGTGAAGTATTCTAGCATTGTAAACTGTGAGGAAAAAGCCACACCAGGAGGTTCAGTAACTTTTCCCTTACATGTACGATGTTTTTTACTTCTAAATAAAGAAAAAAAACATTTACATGCATTCTACGAGTACATATTCCACAGTTGCCTATGATTTTTAAATTTTTGTACTTATTTTACCTATAAAAGTTATAAAACATTGTATATCTTGAGTGCAAATTACATTTTAGTTCCATAAAAACACTTTTTACTTAACTAGTAATTATTTTAACGGCTCTTAAGCATTTTGTGTATATTTGCTTTGTTGGCGAGTATCTTCTCGCCAAGCTCCTGTGAACAGCAGATGCGCAAGAATAAAGATTTGCTATTTTTATGCTTCAATTTAAATACTAGTATGCCTGCGTATGAAATCATTTCAAAACATTGATTACAATACATATGAATCCATAAATTTTCTGTCAATAACAGAACACTTTAAACTGATATTTGTACATGCCCGCCATTTAAGGGAATAAACATCAAAATACATGAAAACTGCAATTACATTACATTTTAAAATCCGTAAAGAAATGGGGAGAGGGAATTTGAATGATAGGCCTGTATTTGTATCCGTTATTTATTTATTTATTTATTTATTATTATGCGGTAAAGGAGTTCCTCTGATTTGTAGGCCCGACTTCATAATAAGCGCCGTCGCGTCGTCTGAAAATTATTTAATGCCAAAAGAGCGAATGCGTGCCAAAACGCGACAACTTCCCAGCCAAACAAGTCACCTGACCTGGGAAACATTGGGTCCCAAGCTTATTTCACTGAGACATTTGCTATGGCTCCCTCCATTAGTATTCCTTCTCAATGGGAACGAGTCACTATGGGATCCACGACCGCTTGCCGCACGATCCTTCGATCCTCTCTCCTCGTCGTCTTCCTGGTCGTTGTAGACCCAGTTTTTCGCACGTGGGTACCATCTCGTGTCCACTGCCCTCAACAGTTTGTAACGGAACACTTCGAACGATTCACCTGGGTAGCAACACGGCTCGTCGACTAGCCTGCAATTTTCATGCAGATGATTAAACCTCTCTCAAACTCGCTTAACTGTGACAAACGCTTTTTAACTCGTCTACCTGGCATCCTTTACTCATTAAGGTTCTTCAACAATCAGGATGTAATCGTAACATTTATAAATCTTGAATTATGCACTGGTTTATTGGGCCTCCATTGGGCACCTTTTCCCCAATGAAGATGTTTCCTTCAGTCAAATGTAGTATTTTTTGTCATTGAAATTGATACAGTAAAAAAAAAAAAACATAGACTCGAAAAATACTTTCATTTTCCCAACAGTTTTTTTTAAATTAATTTTTTAAAATGTCCGATTTTTCAAACAAGGCTTGGTCTTTATGACGTCACAAATGATGTATTTTGGCGCATCTTTCTACCATAGTTCCACGTTATGATAATCAAGCAATGAATTAAAATTGCGCTCTACGCTTCCTATCAACCATATCGTTTCAATACACGTGAGTAAAGATGCGAATTAAATATTTTGTTCAGTGAATGGCATTTCATCATTTGTGATGTCACACGACAGAAGGGTAAACAATGAAAGCGCGCCGATTTAAGTAATTTTTTAAAAATATTAAACTTAAATAAATTATTTAAAAATGGTCCGATCCTATGTTTTTAAACATGCTCTTTCAGAAAAAAATCCTTTTAAAATTTTGGAAACGACCCCATTCCACCGATAATGTAGGGGAAACGGTCATGGGCATTGATACCAAACTTGGATCTTTTGCATATCAGATGTAACTTCTTATACGCAAAATTTCGTGCTATTTTCAATGTTCCTTGTATACTGATAATACTAGAATTGAACTGCGCCAAAACTTTGAGCAATACCTTTTGATTTTGCATTGAAATTAAATGCTTTGTTAACTAACTTCTAGACTGGTATTGATAAGAAAAACACATACTCATTTTTTTTTTCTTTTGAGTTTAAGTAAGTTGAAGAGAAACTATACAAACAATTTTGTTTTCAGAACAATCTGCTGTATTTGATAAAGCTGGGGTCAAACAGTCATAAACTATATATGTAAAAATTAAGATCCTGTGTTCCCTCAAATTATTTCCTCAAACTTTTTAAACTAAGAAATGATTAAAATAAAGTGTATAAAAGTAGAAAAAAAAAACATTAAAAAGAGGAATTTATTTAATTTTTTAACTGTTGATTTCTTTTTTCAGGTATCCTAGGCTTAATAAAGAAAGTTTGCTGCCAATCGGTCGGAGTCTAAGAGATCCTGATCCAGAATCGTGAGTACTTTTTACTTCCTTTTACAAAAAGGAAGTAGTGTATTCGCGAAAAAATTTTCACCCAAAAATCGACCTTAACTTCCATTTTGCTCACCCCCGAATGAATGTTGAGTTTTTTTTTCGACTCGACCACACGTGGATAAGTGCATAAGAACGTATAGACACGCGAAATATCCAATTTGACGGTTCCCAAGTTAATTACAACGAGTTTTCTCGTGATGTCTGTATGTACGTATGTATGTGCGTATGTATGTCGCATAATTCAAGAACGGTATGTCCTAGAAAGTTGTAATTTGGTACGTAGACTCCTAGTGGGGTCTAGTTGTGAACCTCTCCTCTCCTTTTGGTTGCATTCGGGTGTTTCTAAAGGGGTCTTTTGCCCCTTTTTGAGGGGAAATCATTGTGAATTTTGATGTAAACTCAAGTGGTGGTATAATTTGACGAACACTTGGCGATATATCTCCAGTCTTTTGGTCACCAAGTTTTGTCGCCAACTTTGCGACTAACTTGGCGATTTTTTTAAAAATCTGATTTATATTTGGCCACTGTTGGTTATATTTAGGGAGTAAACTATTGAATCACATTAAAATTGCCAGTAATGGGGAAATGCCGGCGTGTGAAGGATGCCGGGCGATTCCTTCACTTTTCTAGCTGGTTACACATCCTGCTAACTAACTGCTTGTTCGAAAGTTGATTCAACTAAGTTTCTTCGAGTGAAGGAAGCCTAAGATGCTTTTAAAAATAATACTTGTGTTATTGTTTTGTTTTTTTCGGCCAGTCATCAGTATAGACTCTGACGTCATCCTTTTGCATTAATACCAATAATGGGTTTGAAAAATAACACCTAGGAAGCAAGATAAATTGCTACGCCTGATTACCCCATATGAGCTTAATTTTAACTTCCTTATCATTTAATTCATACTTTAAATCAGTAGGGTAACGGCGCCAGTAACAGACAAAGGTCCAGTAACAGGCAGTCGTAAGTTTGGATTTGAATAATAAGAAACATAGATGGATAAAACTGATGTTGCTGCGACCCATGAATACGGTGCAACCATCCAGTGTTATCAGAGTGAATCTTATGAGCCAGTTGGTATTTACAAGACAGTGGGGGAAGGTTATGAGCAGTCACCACGAGGTCTGCCGGTGTTTAACGTTCATTTGAATTTAATAAGGTTTCAGATTGAAAAATAATGAACTTTTGCCGATTTTGAAGAGAAAATAGAAATTCTGTCCATTACTTATCCTTTCCTCATCCTATCCGTTTCTGGGTATCATCAGAGTTGTTGGTATCTGATACTGGGGGTCGGACCGCTTTTCGAAATTGAGCAACTAAAAACAAAATTAACTAATTCAGAGGATCCAGAAACAACCAAACGTTTGATGAGATGTAGTTGCATGAGAGAAAAATAGTTTTAAAAGTCTAAATACAGTAAAAAGCTCAGAAAATTTAGTTAACCTGAGAGCGATGTCTTAAACACGTCTGTTACTTGTGCCGTTACCCTAATTATTACGTTATTTCTAAAATTTTGAGATTGATTGCCACAAATGAGATGCATGTTAATTATAATAGTTTTTTAATATTTACATCCCTGCTTGATCGAGATTGTAATAAACAGCTTGTAAGTATGTAATCCTTTCGGAGCGCAGAAAGTTGGACACCATTACTGCGTACACTAGCGTAGCCAAAACTATCTTCTGCAACGGTTTTTTTGATCAAAAATACCTTCTTGAGGGGGTTTTGATTAAAAATAAATTCTGGATGGTTTTTTTAAATAAAAATTATCGCATGGAGAGTTTTTTTTTTTGATGAAAAATACCTTCTGGAGGGAATTTTTTGATCAAAAATACCTTCTGAAGGGTTTTTTTTTGATCAAAACAGTTTTGTAGTTTTCATGTGCATAAACTACTGTATTAGAATTTGCATTTATGTTAAAACCAATGGCTCTGGGGGGGGGGGGTGCTCCCCACCCCTTCGCTGCATCACTGACTGCATATGGTTATCAATAAAATTTATGCTAGTGAAGAGTAAAATAAAGATGCCCTTTATGCTGAATCGGCAGATGCATAGAATAATTTTTATGTTCTTTTCGCGCTTCAACGTTATGAGTTTCACGTTAGAGCTCCAATCAATCCTTCGGGAGAAATTAAATAAAACCCATAGACTAATAATAAGAGTAGACCGAGCTTTCTCATTCTTGCTGATAAAGAAAATTGGTTCATAGATGTATCACGTGACTAGTGGAAGGGCTTGGCGAAGACTTTGGCAGCATGGTTGCTAGATGGCAGCATTATCTATAGTTTGGCACTCGACATGTATTTTAAGACAATGTGTTTTCATTAAAAAAAACTTCCAGGTGCAGGAGATTGAACTGTTTTTCTTTTAGTTATGCATTATTTTGACATTAGTAATAGTTTTTGATCAGTTTTCGGTAACTTTTATTTCATTTGGAGCTGTCAGCGTTGGCGTGAACGAAAAGGCGTAAACGTTTTGCGTTAACGCAAAAATGTACTAATCGGTATCTTAAATTGAAACTGTAGGTAAAAATCTTACCGTTTGCTGATTTTTCTTGGTCGCTTGCATCTTTTATTGCTTAGAGAGTTATTGAAATTGACTAAAGAAAATGCACAATGCTATCTAAACGAAAAATTCACTATATTAACAAAATATTTACAACATAGAATAACAAATTTACAAATCGGACTCCATAAAAGATCATTCTTCCGTGTTCCATCAATTCTATTTATTTTATTTCGCGCTGGCGTTGATCGTCTGCTACGATTAAGGCCCGCTGTTGCTAGGATATCCACCAGTCACATGGTTTGGTTTATGAGCAGCAAAAGGGTTGCCATAGCTCGGTCTACTCTTATTATTAGTCTATGATAAAACCCCTTAATTTCTGCGAAATTAAAAACCTGTCATTGAAATTCAAATCCCTTATTTTCGAAGGCTTTCCTCCATTCAAATCATTATTCAGTACTTCATCTCAACTTTTGGTCGATAGCGAACTATAAATTTGATATTGTTTTGTTTCTCACGTGATTCTTCGAGGCTTTTCTCAAGTCAAATCATAATGTTTCTGTCTTTTGCTTTTATTTTTTCAAAACTAGAAACGAAGTTTTTAAGAACATCATCACAGGCGGACTATCCTTTTCAATTTAGAAGAGTGCAGTTTCCTGTTAAAGTTTGCTTTGCAATAACCATTAATAAGTCACAAGGACAGACATTAAAAGTAGCAGGGATCGATTTAAGAGAAGACTTTTTTTCACACGACCAATAATATGTAGCTTGCTCCAAAGCCAGTTCATCAAGCAGTTTAATAATTTTAGCACCAGAAAAAAAAAACTAAAAATGTTGTATACAAAGAAGTTTTAGCTTAAACATAGGTATAACAATAAAATGTGTTTCACGTTAGAGCTCCAATCAATCTGTTAGATACACACTATTTTTCCTATTTAGCATTATTATCTCCATTTTTGTTATTTTTTCAAGCACTCTGTTCCCATTTCAGATGGTACCCACCTGGCCATGGTGATTTCTACGAGTCTTTCTTCAACTCTGGACTACTGGAGATGTTCCTTAACACTGGTCGAGAATACTGTTTTGTTTCAAACATTGACAATTTGGGTGCGACAGTTGACCTTAGTATCCTTTCTGGTGTTGATCCTTCTTTGCAATTACACAGTTGATCATGGAAAAATACAGTGAAACCTGTGTAAGTTGACCACTTGCGGTGCAGTACTTTAGTGGTCAACTTAAGCAGGTGGTCAACTTACAGAGGGTTTACTACAAGATTCTCAGCCAAATTTGGTGCAAATTGGTGGTCAATATAGACAGGTCACCAACTTAAAAGGGTGGTCAATAGTACAGGTTTTACTGTAGTATATTTGTCTACCCTCTGCGAAATTAGCCGTTAATTGGATGTTTCGTGTAAAAGTACAGGTGTCCTTCAAATATGCCATGGCCAAGGTTCGCCGAAAAATATCAGTCGATATGTATCACGATATTTATCCGATATTTATTTTGAAAATATCATAATATTTTGATATTTTTGACATTTAATTTTTCAACTATGGTATTTTCAATACAAAAATTATATTAATCATAGTAATATTGTTCATTCATTATTAAAATAGCCAAAAAGTTATGAACTATATTTTTATGATACATTATGTAGTACACCATAAATATAACAAAGTAATATAATATTCCTTTTTAATTTTATGTTCATAAAAGTATTAGTAATGTAACAATTTTAATTCATATTAAAAGTGCCTAGTTTAATTATTAAACGTTTTTCAGAGAAAAAAAGGAAAAAGGTCTTATGACTGTACATCGTCTGATGCATATTTTTTATTTCTGAATAATATAACTGTTTAAAAGTGGCTAACAAGAAAAATGAGTAAAACAGCTAATGTTAAGTTAACTCCATTAAAGTTGATAAACACGCAAAATGAAATATTAGATATAAATAATGAAAGAAACCTTAATTTTAAGTCCTTTACTTTGATGTGGTAACCCTAGCAGTGCAACAATGAGAAATCCGATCCAAAATGGCCAAACTTAAGCTGATGCGTCGGCCTATCTATATAGCGGCTCTAGGTATTCCTAGCTATAGACTGTTTCATTAGGGTGTGTCTTATAATGCACTTTTTAAAAAAGTTTTGAATTTCTTATGGGGCACCCCTTTAATTGTTTCCTTTTGATGAAAAAATACACACATAAAAGTTTCATAGAATTTGATCATAATTTAAGGGGTGCTACCAGTGATTAAAATTACATTCATTGTGAAAAGAATGGTGTAAAAATCAACTCCCTAATATATCTTGTTACATTTTTAATCAACATGAAATTAGGTTGGTTGGGTTTAACATAACACAAATACCTATTTCTAATATATACAAGAAAATAATAAGCATTTCATGGTTATCATTTTATGTAATAATGTCAAAAAAACAACCGAAAGTTCGGTAATGCCATTTATATCACAGGTTTACACTTTTGGTCTTTTACATTCAGCAATATTGTAATTTTTCTCTTTGTGACAATACAAACCTTTCACTGATTGCTACTTATTATCCAGACTAAATATATAAATTTAAAAAAAAATAAAAAGAGAGAGATTTGACAAATTTTGCAGCAGTGGTAGCATTTTCTAAATATTATTCAATTTTTATTTTTCAGATATGAGATTTTTTTTTTTCATTCAAAGGAACAAAATGAGAGGGTGCCTCATGAAAAAATAACACCTTTAAAAATAAGACGTACCCTACTGTTTCATTATAAATTCTTTGTTTATCTACAGTTACTAAAAAGATCAGAGTTACTCTAATTTATATATTTTATTTAGCATATAATCAGGTATTTAGTAAGAAAGATGTCGATCTTGGCTGTGATACAACATCCCCCTACCCCCATCTGATGTTAAAAGTACGAGACATGAGATTTTAGAAAATGCTGACATTTTATGAAAAATGTTGACTATGAATTGGGGAGAATTTATCCGCTCCGCCCTCTGCTTGATTCACTCGCCAACCAGGAGTCAACAAGATCAAGTCCATAGCGGATATATTACATTTTTGCGCTATTTACTTGGCTGCGGTTCTTTCGAAATCAAATTAATAAATTTAGGCCGATATTTTTTTTCGTTATTTGAAATAACTTCATTTAAAATGCTAGCGAAAAAAGAAAACATTACATGCTTGACAGAGCTAAAAACCAGTAAGGCTATGGGGTGATAACTTGTAGCTTTAAAATGTAGATAGATTTCAGTAAAAAAAAAAAAAAAAGAATAATGAATAAAATATATATACAAATAAGCAAATAAAAATAAATTAAAAGAAAATTGTAATGTGTTACATGACAACTTGAAAACTTACTTTCTATTTAACAATGGAATTGTTTCCTTCAGTCAAAAGTAGTACTTTTACTCACTGAAATTGATTGAATAAGCAAAAACAATAACATGGACCCAAAAAATTCTTTCATTTTCCCAACAGTTATTTTTTATTTATTTTTTTTTAAAATGTTCGATTTTTCAAACAAAGCGTGGTTTTGATGACGTCACAAATGATTATCTTTGGCGCATCTTTGTACCGCGTTTCCACGTTATGATAACCAAGCAGCGAATTAAAATTGCGCTTTACGCTTGCTATCAACAATATCTTTGCCAATACACATGAGTAAAGATGCAAATTAAATATTTTGCTCTATGAATTGCAACACAGAATGGCATTTCATCATTTGTGATGTCATCGGCAAGAAATGTAAACAATGAAAGCGCATCGATTAAAGTAATTTTTTAAAAATATTAAACTTAAACAAATTATTTCAAAAATGGTTAGATCCTATGTTTTTAAGCATGTTCTTTCAGAATAAAATACTTTTAAAATTTTGGAAACGACCCCATTAACCATTATTTATATCGAATTAACGAGCTAGTTAATAAGATTTTTTTTTTTGTGTGTGGAAAAATGGTCAATTGAGGCAGTGAGAAGCAAAGGGCCAAAATTAAAAATTTGGAGATAATCAGTACAAATATGGTGGGATAAATTCTCCTCTGTTTTAGATAACTCTGGTGGATGCTGCCTTGAATGATTTAGAAAAAAAACGAAAGAAAGCTTACTAAGGATCTGAAGTTAAAATGTGTTTTACTCGAAACTTTAAAAAGTCCATTACATCTTTTTGCTTCTGATTGTCTCAACTGATGTTTCTTTTTCGAAACGCAATGTTATATAAGTATTAAAATCTCATTTTCTCGAGTAATTGCATGTGTAGGCATTTTCTTAACCATAATAATTGCATCGAATAGCATTCAGATCTCGGATAGTTTGGTGTTTTTTTGATGCCTGAAGTAATCATTTTTGAAAATAATTATTTTCCAATATGCAAATATTGTGCTAATTGCGTAATGAATCAAAAATGTTCGATGGACATTTTGTTGAATCAGTTCAATTTTTGGAAACGGAATAGTTTTCAACACAAATTATTAAGAGCAAGTTCAAAAGTTATGTAATGTTCCATTCTCTCGCTTTGCTAATTTTTTAAGTGGAATTTTGAAAATTTATAATTGTAGTAATGGCAACACGATTTTCGTTCTTATCTGCTAGAAAAAAAAATGATATCATTATATTTTAATTCTTTATCATTTTTGCCTAGGATTTCCTCCAAATCTTTCCATACCATTGCAGATCAAAATTTAATCTGTTGTAAGTTTTAACCAAATAGGAGACGGGCTACATTCTCTATCCACCCCCCTCCAATAATACGCCACTATTGTACAGTGTATATATTTACTTAAATATAATACAGCTTTAAATTCGCAAAAGTATTTCAGTATTGAAAATCTCTGAAGTTTCGATTTTATCTAGTGTAAGTTCAGACCTCATGGAAGGGAACTATAGCCCTCTTATCCCCCCCCCCCAATTTATCCACCACTCCGCCACTATATATATGTAGTGTATACGTATATTTATTTAAACATAATACAAACTGAAATTCGCAAAAGTGTTGCAGTAGTAAAAATCTCCGAAATTTAGATTTTACCTAGTGTAAGTTCCGACCTCATGGGGATGGGGACTATGTCCCCCTTAGACCCCCCTGGATCCGTACTGATTATGAGTTCTGGGTTGTTCCGTTGGTTTTGAACGCAAAGCAAATAAAGCGCCGCACAAAGTTTTCTAATACAGTGAAACCCTTCTGAGAGGCTACCACTCCGTTTCGTAAAATTTCGGCCGCTTAGAGGGGAGGTCGCTTCAAAGGGTTTTCGTTACAGTTGCAATATAATTTCTGTAACACATAATGTAAGCAAGTCAAACACATAAAATTAAGTTTGAAACTTTTCTAAAGGAGAAATAGCATTTTACTTGAGTATTGTTTAAATTTTCCGAAGGAAAGAATACATTAATAAATTTGCAAAATGGGCATTGAATAATTTTGCTTAAATACATCAAAAAATAGTTGCAACTTCAACACAATTGCGGCAGATCAAGAAATTTTAGAAAAAAAATTCAAATCTTTTACGTGCACTTTGCTCCACCAATGGCACCGTTTCTGCACTACCCATCATCCATATAAAAATAAAAAAATATTCTTTAGCCCACCCCCTACTGTGTACCTTCCTATAAATTCTGAGAAATACAAGGTCTGGCTATTAATTTCCAGGACTGACGTAACTGTAAGAGAACGAAAAGCCGGAAGATGGCGCTAATGATTACATATTGAAGAGCGTTTTCTTGCGCATGTGCAGTGCAATCGGCGCCATTCTGAAGTAAGTGGTTCTTGTGGAAAGGCGCAATAAAACGTAGCTTTTCAATTCCTGTTGTCACCATAATGCGAACTTTTTCAATTCGCGTCCATCCGGAAAGTGTTTAAACCATTCAAAAGTTCTTGAGCGGAATAACGCTTCCTCGCCGTAAACTTGTTTCAAAATTTCGTATGTTTCTGTAGTTGTCTTGCACAATTTGAAGCAAAATTTAATGTTAATTCTTTGCTCCATTTTCGCTTCGACGACAGGAATTTGAGAGATACGTTTTAATGCGCCTTTCCACGAGAACTGCTTACTTTAGAATGACGCCGATTGCACTGCACATGCGTAAGAAAACGCTCTTCAGTATGCAATCATTAGCGCCATCTTCCGGCTTTTGGTTCAGCTACAGTTATGTCATCAGTCCTGGAAATTAATAGCCGGACCTTGTAAATTTACTGACACCAAAGATTTTACAATTTTTGTCGGCCTTTATCTATTTATCTATAGAAAATATAATTCTATCTATTCACTGAAGATGTATGTCTGGCAATTTTCAAATTTTCACTTCGCAGTAAAGTATGTCCTTAGCTTTATTTAGACATTTTAAAATCACTTGTACATCCGACAAAATCTCAAGGTCATGAATTTGTGATGGAATTGACAGATAAAACGAAAAGTGATGTAAAGGTACGTGAACGATTTTTTCAAATGTAATAAAAAATATATTTCTTTATGTAAATATCATACAGAAAAATGCGCTTTAATGTATGTTTTACCGTTAAAGAATATAATGCAGTTATTTTATAGAACACCTAGTTATTCCATGAAATAACTGATCGAGTGCGTTAATGTGTGTAATATGTTGTTACTTTGACACTTTAACTAGTTATTCTATGAAATAACTAGGTATTCTATAAATTAACTAATGAGAGACAGTTAAAGTGTAAAATAAACAATTTGTCTAAAATGAAATAACCAGTTATTCTGTAAATAAACTAATGATAGACAATTAAAATGAAAAAGAAGCAATTTATCTAATTTATGCAGCGTATAAATGATATTTATGGAAACGTACCATAAAATAGTTTGTTACAACAAGGATTACTAAAATGACGCAATGTACGCGCAAGAATTAACCGGAATGAACTGGCGCCAAAGCGCTTAACAAGTTCTCTCCCTATGGCCTAGAATAGTTCATAAATGCAGTAGGGGTGGAAGGTAAATGTATTTGTCGTGCAAGATATATGATATAGATCATTTTACACTTTAACGGGATAAAAAAAGTTAACGATTTTCGACTTCGTTTTAAACGAGCTAAAAATTACTAGTTAAACCATGAAATACAAGAGAGTTTTACACTTTAACGGACACGATCAGTTATTCCATTAAATAACTAGGTATTCTATAAAATAACGGATTTCATACTTTGACGGTAACATGTATTATATTATTTTTAACAATATTGGAAACATAACGAATAACGGCACCAGTAACAGACAATGGTCAGGTAACAGACAGTCGTAAGTTTGGATTTGAATAGTAAGAAACTTAGGCGGGTAAAACTGATGTTGCTGCGACCCATGAATACGGTGCAACCATCTAGTGTTATCAGAAGGATTTTTATGAGCCAGTTGGTATTTACAAGACAGTGGTCTTATGTGTTAGGTTGTATGGGTGATGTCTTATGTGTTTGGTGTCTTATGTGTTTGGTGTCTTATGTATTTGGTGTCTTATGTGTTTGGTGCCTTATGTATTTGGTGTCTTATGTGTTTGGTGTCTTATGTGTTTGGTGTCTTATGTGTTTGGTGTCTTATGTGTTTGGTGTCTTATGTGTTTGGTGTCTTATATGTTTGGTGTCTTATGTGTTTGGTGTCTTATGTGTTTGTATTGTGTTGGTATTTACAAGACAGGTTATGAGCAGTCACCACGAGGTCTGTCAGTGTTTTATGTTTATTTCAATTTAATAAGGTTTCAGATCGAAGACCTTAGGGAGATACCGGTTCAGATTTGAAGTGAATTCTGTCCATTACTTATCCTTTCTTCATCCTTTCTATTACTGGGTATCATCAGAATTGTCGGTGTCTGTTACTGGAGGTCAGACCTTTTTTCGTTGTTGAGCAAATAAAACTCGAATTAACTAATTTAGAGGATCCAAAAGCAGCCAAACATTAGATGAGATGTAGTTGCATGAGCGAAAAAATAGTTTTAAAAATCTAAATACATTAACCCCTTCCCGCTCGCCCGTAATTGCAGAGATGAAGAAAGGAAATTTGGTTCTAACTTACCAGATTGTTACGTTGATCTCTGTATCTCAAGCTTTGAACTTAACCACACAAGAAAATTTACTTATCTTTACTTATATTACACAAAATATTAAAATTATTTTTTAATGTATAAAAGACGCATTCCTTAAATTTTCACTGCTTGCTTGGGTTTTCTTGTTGACTTTTCATAAAATTTTAAATTTTTTAAAAATTTTAATGTAAAAAATATTGAAAATAAAAAAATGAATGCACATGTTGTTCATACACTTACTTTTATATCATTTTCTTAATTAAAAAAATAGACACTTTTACGACCGTTTTCTTGAAAATTATCCGATTGTTAAGGGGTTAAAAGGCTCGGAAAATTGAGTTAACCTGAGAGCGATGTGTTAAGCATGTCTGTTACTGATGCCGTTACCCTGTATAAAATTTATTTCTCAAAAAGTTTGAAGTTATTTTATATACTCTCCAAAATATATATGTTATTTTCAAGCACATCGATGTTTTTTCTGTTACTTTTTGGATCTAGAATTTAACGGAATAAAAAGCTTTCCTTCATTTTTAGTTTATTTGGTCTTTCTTTTCCTTAAACTTCTGAACTTAGTGTGGAAGCAATGCTTTGAATAAACGATTTAGGCTTCTACTTTAAAAGCTTTTTATCGAAATGTAACTTTTATTAAAACAACTTACAAGTTATTCTTTAACGAAAGTATTAAATGTTTTGAAAATATAAAATAATCCAGCTTTTCACCTTGCTAAAAACGATTTCACTTTTGAAAACTTTTTAGGGTGGAACCTTGATCCAATATGAAAACAAGATTCGTCTACTAGAACTACCTCAAGTGCCAAAAGACAAGGTGAGTTTACTTATAATCTTTACTAATAATAAAGCTCTGTCTGTCAGAATCTCTGTCTGTCTGTCAGGATCTCCGTGACGCGCATAGCGCCTAGACCGTTTGGCCGATTTTCATGAAATTTGGCACAAAGTTAGTTTGTAGCATAGGGGTGTGCACCTCGAAGCGATTTTTCGAAAATTCGATGTGTTCTTTTTCTATTCCAATTTTAAGAACAAACTTATCATAAGATGAACGAGTAAATTACGAAATTATCATAACGTGGAAGCGTAACACGGGCACAAGCCAATTGGCAAGATACGAAATTATCATAACGTGGAACTGTAACATGGGTACAAGCCAATTAGCAAGAAAATTCACCATACATTATTTGTAAATATACAGCCGAACCAAAAGACCTTCTAATTTTTCTATTACGGGCAAAACTGTGCGAGTACCACTAGTATATAATGTTGTACAATGACTAAAAAATAAAACGGAAATTAAAAAAAAAAAAAAAATTGATGCTTTTCTCAGTGACTTCGGTTACTTTTACCGTACTTCATTAAGTTTGTGAAGCCCATCTGATTTAATTCATCGCAGCCTATTTCGCATATAAAAGGAATTACAGCTGGCCAGTTCTTGAGAGCGCTTTGGTAATTTATTAAACTTTAAAAATCTTTATATTTAGTAAATATATAGATGCTAATGGGGTCGTCTCCGAAATTTCAAAAGTATTTTTTTCTGAGAGAGCATGCTTAAAAACATAGGATCTGAACATTTCTTAAATAATTTGATTGAGTTTAATATTTTTAAAAAATTATTTTAATCGATGCGCTTTCATTGTTTACGCTTCTGCCGATGGCGTCACAAATGATGAAAAGCCATTCACTGATGCCATTCACAGAGCGCAATATCATTACTCACGTGCACTTGCAACGATATGGTTGATAGCAAGTGTAGAGCGCAGTTAACTCACTTCTTGATTGTCATAGAGTGGAAACACGGTAGACAGATTCGCCAAAGTACATCATTTGGGACGTCATAAAAACCACGCCCTATTTTCAAAATCGGACCTTTTAAAAAGTTAATTAAAAATTAAACGTTGTGAAAATGAAATTTTTTTCCTCGCTCCATGTTATTTTTTTTGCTTATTCCATCAATTTCAGTGACTAAAAGTAGTACTTTTGACTGAAGGAAACGACCCCATTATGTGCACTGCAACGCGAAAATCCAAATATCGCTATAATGATTCAAATCGCTGTAATAATTGCGATGCAATAATTTAAGCGTGGTTTAAAAAATTGAGAGGTAAATGTATAGCTTGACCACGAAGAGAAGGCGGGTGACCTTGAAGCGTAACCTCATTTTGTATCATTTGTAATAGGTGGAATCAACCAGAAAGCCCCTAAAAGGGAGAGTCGTTCTTACTCATCCTATCTATCACAAAATAATAACATTCAACCTATTACAAACGACACAAATGATGTGTTTGCTTCAAGGTCAGCCGCCTTCTCTTCGCGGTCAAGCTTTAGAAGAGACACAGTTGTTCTCTTATTTTCATCAAAGTAGGAAAATGTGGGGCAAAGTGAAATGGTAAAATCTTTGCTCTGCTTTTAGCGCCATCCATCTGATAATATTTTAACCAATTAGTTTATTGTTTCAATATCTTTTCGATAATTCACTCTTTTTATTTACACATTCATTAGATCAAATATTTCAATAGAAAAGTTATTCATTTTTCGTTGCGCTCCATGAGAAAAAAAAAAGTAAAATTTTCCGCTTATTTTTCTGTAAAGCACAAAGTAACTGCAAAAATTAAAAATGTTTCAATGCAATTTTTATTGCAAAATACTTTTTTCTTCCTTTATGTGCTATAATTTTCAAAATAAATGTCTAATTTGTTCACTTTGAAACAGTTATCTTCTCTATTTCACTTTTCCCCACATTTCCCTATTTGTTCTATTAAATTGCTCTTGTTTACCTTTTTAAATATGTTCACTAATTGTTAAGCAGTGTTTTTTTCCTACGTAATATTTCTTTCATTTCAATGTCAAATATGTAATTTTAAAAACATTTACAAATGGATTAGTTGTTAGCAAACCTTTGAATATAATGTGACATGAAATATTGTTCTGTAAAAATGTTGGCGTGTGGCTCCGTTCAATTACATGTATCGCGACTCACAAAAGATGAATTTCGAGCTACACAACAAACTTTTTTTACAACAAAAAAGGAGTATTAAATCTCTTATAGAATTTCGGTTGAAAAATGTATCCAATGAACTGCACTGAAAAGTTCTGGCAATCAATAATTTCTTGCAATGTTCTCCACAAAAACGAAAATTGGAAGTAGTTTCAAAATTTATTTTTTACAGAAAGGCAGAAAATATCGATGATCAATAATTGTTGAGAGCTTTTATTAGAAATTTCACGTAAAAAAATCAGCACGGCTTAAAATACTTCTTTTACAGAATTCAACTGCGCTTTAGTTAAATGCGAAAACACTCTTTTAGAGTAATTTTCGTTTTTCTTTTCCAGGTGGACGAATTCAAAAGTGTTAACAAATTCAAGTAAGTATAAAAAGAAAAAGAAATAAATAAAATAACATTCTTTTTTAAAAGATCAATAACCGATGTGAAACTGGCAACACCGAATATCAAAACCTTTTATGGTTCAGTTAAAATATCTGAGAGAGAGAAGATATATTACATGTCTTCAAGGCTATTATTTCATATAATCGAATTTTTGACATGTGAAAGAATGTAATAATGATTTTAGCTTGATTTGAGTCATGAAGTACTTTGTTCAAAATTGTTAGACGCTTAGTTTGAATTTTATTAACTTTGATACTGTTGCAATTGAGTCGGTGCTTGTGGAAATTCAAACGCTTTGGCCTGTTATGTGCCTGCTACATATTGCTTGCGTTCGACGAACCTGACCAATCGACCGGTGAGTAACCGGTTGCTAATCGCAGCGTTCTTGAGAGCTACCGGTTAACTGGTTGCTTCCGATGTCGTTTTATGAGCCTCATTGGTTGATCTACCGGTCGACCGCAACTCTAGTTGGTTGATGGAACCACATGACATTTTTGACCAATTATATGTATTTTTCACCTGCGTGTTATTCGTCTGCGTCATGTTTTCGCAATTAACTGGTGATCAACCGAAAGCGTTTGATAAAGCATTGGTTCGTGAACAACCGGTTAGTAACCGCTGACGTCATTGCTGTCACGTGAATAACCAACCGGTCGCTACCGATCGTGCTCTTTGAACGTAAGCATTGTTTAAAATACGAAGAAAGGACGTTTTATTTTTGATTAATGTTGCTTTGCAAGCAACATTTTTGTATTTAAAACTTAAACTATTTGAGTGAGTGTACAGAGCATCGTATATAATACAAATTATTAGTTCAATTTGACTTATAGTATTTTAACATAAATAACTCTGTAGCTTTGTTATGAGAAAATACATTACACACATAACACAATTAGAGTATAGGCTTTAAGTCAGCAAAGTCTGACTTTTCTTCGCACACTCAACAGCATTAGGACACAAATTCAAAAGGTACTTCACAAATCGTCATGATCTTTTGAACTCCAGCAAAAATTTTTTTAAGTGGCAGATGTCGTGAACAGCTGCTCCCACGCTCGTCAAGGTCGCCTCTCACACCCCTCTTGACCCCTGACCCCTGACCGGATGTGGGGGCTCTTTTCGAATGGGGTTGGTGGGAACCGGGTGACTGGACGAAAGGGAGAGATGCGGAGAACAGGACGAGAGAAGGAAGGATGCGATTAGAGCTCCGGAGATGTCTTGTCTCTCGTTGACTTTCTTGGGCATTTTTGTTTTTCGAGCAATCATACTATACGAGATGTAAATATTTTATATGAATTGTGATGTGTCCCTTTTTCCTACTTCAATAATAAAAAACCTTGGGACTAAAGTGCTGATTCTCACTTACATATCGGAGCGGCAAACCATCCCAAAAGTATGGAAACTTACCCAACGCGGTACTCCGAATAAAACGATTATATGAAAGAGCAAATTCGCGACAGCAGACACATATAGTTTTCTAGAACTCCCTACAAATCGTCACGATCATTTTCACACCATAAAAATGCTTCTTGGTGTTGTTTGTTGCTCAGCAGCAGGTATATACTGTTTTCCATCTTTCCTATAAATCGTTATAATCATTTGCACTCCAGAAAAATGCTTCTTGGTGATGCTTGTTGCTAAGCCGCAGATTGTACTGTTTTTCCTCTTTTCCTATAAATCGTTATAATCATTTGCACTCCAGGAAAATACTTCTTGGTGATGCTTGTTGCTAAGCCACATATTGTACTGTTTTTCATCTTTTTCGGTAAATCGTTATAATCATTCGCACTCCAGAAACATGCTTCTTCATGCTGCTTGTTGCTTAGGGGCAAATTTATACTGTTTTTCACCTCTACCTATAAATCATCATCATTTTCACTCCGGAAAATGGCTAATTGTGTTGCTTGTCGCTTGGCAGCAATTATGCTTTCCACCCCTCCCTAAAACCGTCATAATCATTTGTGTTTCAGCAAAAATGTTTCTTGACATTGGTTTATGCTTAGCAACACACTAATAGCACATATTATTTTTCATCGCTCTTTGCAAATCGTCACAATTATTTGACCTCGGGCAAAAATGCTTCTTAGCTGCAGAGACACACTGTGTGCCACCTCTCTCTTCTCTTAGGTTTCTATGTTTATGTCAAAAAATGGGGGTAGCACGCAGACACAACGTTCTTCAAACTTCGGCGAAGATGCTTCATTGATTTTATATTTTAAAAATGTATTTCACAGCCTCTCAAACGAAATGCACCACATACCACCTAAGATTGTCCATAAAAATGAGAGAGGATCTGCGGAGAAAATCTCATTTTTTTCTTCAGAATGACTGAACTCTGTATCTGTAAAGTTATTTATTTCTTTTCTAGAATTTTCAATACAAACAACTTGTGGATGAAATTGAAGACAATTGCCAGTTTGGTAGAAGAACAAAGATTGAATATGGAAGTCATCGTGAATCCAAAGGTGAGATCAGCATAAAAAGATTTTGTCAAAAACGATTGTTATCTAGCGAAAAGGGGAATATTTATTTACAACGAGCTGATGTCTGCATCACATGACTTCCTTTTACTCCAATTTAATATCATTTCCCCATTACTAGCAATTTTTTAATGTGATTCAATAGTTTACTCTCTAAATATCACCAACAGTGGCCAAATTGAAACAAATTAAAAAAAAAAAATCGCCAAATTTGTCGCTTGAAAAAACTTGGCGACCAAAAGACTGGCGATATATCGCCAAGTGCCCGCCAAATTATAACACCACTTGAGTTTACATCGAAATTAACAATGATTTCCCTCCAAAAAGGGGCAAAAGACCCCTTTAGAAACACCCTTGTAACGGACATAGTCTATCTGTGGCTATGGATATTAAACTTCTCAAAATTGAGCTGAAACTGCAGTCTCTGGATTCCGTAACAAGCTGCTTGGTATTTGTTTGAAAAATATCCATAACTCAAAAGAAGATCGAAACGATTCAGGCTTTATTGAAGTACAAATGAAAGGAAATGTTTCTAAATAAGCACAAAGATTCCAAGACGTTACACCGAACAGCGTCCAACAAAATATGACTTCCGAATACAAGGAAAATATTATAATATCAGCATGTGATTATTAAAAGTATTGTGCTACCCAAAAACCTCATTGCATACCTTAAAACAATAGTTTAAAAATTAAGCACGTTAAAACTATTCTCGCTGTTCTAAAATTTTACGAAAAAATTAGTTTTTCTGCAGGCGAACGTGTGAAATAAGGTATTGTCTACAAATGATGTCAGACTTTGCGAGGGGAGCGGGGATTGTGAAGTTATGAAAAGTGGGAGGGAGAGGGTAGCAAGAAAAACTGATGACACATTTTGGTTGAATTAAAAATTATTTTTACAACGATATGTTCCATTAATATAGCGTGACATGTGACAAGGGGAGGGGATCGGGTAAGGTGAAGTGTGATACTTTCTGCCGAAGGGGAGAAGGGGGTCAATATGTTGACATCATTGTGACATCATTTATGAATGATCATCCTTTAAAAAACTTTCATTTTATATTCTTTTTGTGTTTTATTCCGTTTGGAGATCAGGTACATTGAAGTTTTTCTCTCAATTCTAAATTATGCTAAATATCCGGTTTTTCTGCAGACGTACCCGTGATTTAATTAAAATATTCTGGCAATAAAAACTGCCACTCTTCATCGACAGATGGCGCCTGCTTCCACCATCTCTCCATCCAAACTTAAGTCGTTGAATCTTTAAACGGATTTACTTTCGCCCAGAGTAATATCAATATATATTGCGTTGTTGGGGTTCAATCTGAGCTGTCTTTAACAGAAGACCTACTCTATATCACACGAAAGCAGCTGTGTACCATCATATATTTTCCCCCGCTTCTCTTTGTTTAGTTTTTTTTCTACCTCGGGATCAGAGAGGAGAATCTGAATGAGTGGTGGAATTTCTTTTTTTTCTTCTGTTAGGTGGAGCAAAAGTTGCATTTCTCTCTCTTTAAGAGATAAATTTTAAACTTGCAGGTAAATTTTGATCTTTATAACCTGAAGTGGTGACTTTTAATGTCCTTTTTCACTCTCATGAATATTGATGTAAATATGAAATTTCGTTTGACGGAAAAATCAGATCTACAAAAAAAAAAAAAAAAAAAAAAAAAAAGAAATTAATTTGAATTTTGACATCTTGAATTCAAATTATGTTTTTCGCAATCACGAGTGTCTGCATGTAGGCGTGTTTGTGTGTAGGCATGTGTGTTTGTGTTTGTGTGCTGGCATAAGTGTGTGGGTAGTTGTGTATATGAATGTGTGTGAGTGTGTGTGGGGGAGGGGCAGGGGCGGCATTTCAGCATTTCATTTGGGGGGTCGAGTTTCTTAAATATGAATTACCACAGTATGGAGCCAAAACACATATTGGCTAACAGCAAGTAAGTAATCATAGTATGAGTTTAGAGTTAATAAAAATAAGTGTTCTAAAACAATTTAAATTTTTATGACAAAATTTGTAGTTCGTTTTAGAATATGTTATCACACCAAGTGTTTTGATACTACAGTTTTCACCTTTTGATAAAGTTTTGATGCTTGATTTTTAAAATACGGAAGAAGAGGAAATCTTATTACTAATCCAGCAATGCCCAATGTCATGCTCCTTCTTCAGCTAAGTTTTTTTTTTTTTCCCCATTGTGCTTCGAAAACAATTCTCTAACCTCCTGAAACACGAAAACGATTTTCTCTATTGGCTGAACTGAGTGAAATAGTTGAAATATAATTGAAGTAACAAAGTTACGTATGAAAATACACCTTTCACATCTTGCTCTTCAAAATCACCCAGGTAACTTTAAAAAAAGGGATAATCTTCATTTTTCATTATTGAATTTTCTATTCTAGGCTAGTCTCTAAACAATTTTTCTTGCCTCATGCTATAAATTTTACTCATAATTGAATCAATTTATTTTCGTTTTCAGCATCCAATCCAGATAATAAAGAGCCAGCAATACAGGAAAATATTTATCATCAAATCTTGTGTTAATTTCATTAGAAACTGAATCTATTATTTTATACAATATGTTAAATCAAGGTTTGACTTTACATCATCATGTGCATTTTGGTCACCTCTTCTAAATTCATTTGAATATTCTTTGCACCTTTTTAAAATTCTCTGGAGCAAGAATTTTTTTGAAAAGATTCACGCTTGGTTGAAATATACATCCATGTGAAATTTATTGATAGTTTCAATTGTAGCTTAAACTGAAGCTTGAACAGTCCAAAAATTAAGGTTAGCTGATTGAAGATGTTTTGATAGAGTAAAGCATTGTTCAACAACTCTCCGCAATACAAACAAAATGAGTAAAAATTCATATGAAGAGGAAGACATGTTAAAGGACATTAGCTTCTTCATTATTGAAAGAGCAGTTTTCCAAAATCAATGCTTGGGAATTATCGAGAAGGGTTTTTATGGTTTAAAACACCATCTTGTGTTGCCTCTTGAAAGCCCTCTTGTGTCACCCTGAGATTGCATTGTTAAAGAGCCCACAGAAAAGATATTTGTTGATATGAGATATTTTTTTCTTAAAGAGTATGAATTTTTAAGAAGTATCTATTAAAAGAGTTGAGCAGTTGAAATGTGTTTCTAGCAGAAGAAAGTGATGAACACTCATTTAATAGACACACTTAAAAGGTGAGCGTAAAAATGAATGTAAAATATCAAGGATTTTAGTAAAAATCATGCAGCCACACCACTGCCCGGGCCTCTCACAAGGGTGGTAACACAAGAAGAGAACACAAGAATGAAATATTTAGCCTATATGAGGTTTCCGTCTTTAGTTAAAATTAACCATGATTCTTCGTCAGTCTTTTCTGTTCTGAAAAGGCCGGTAAAGGATTGATGAATTTCTAATCATTTTTTAAAAAAAACGTAAAACACTTGCTCATGTCCGAAAATACGTATGTCGAGTTTCTTCAACCATTACGAAGAACCAGCAAGATTCTTTTTTCATGATCATTGGTTTGCGACTTACGTAAATTGAATTTGCTCGTTTTTTATCATTCCTCTCAAAAAAATTTGGGGGTGCGACCGCCCCCTCTTGACCCCCCTATTTGCCGCCCCTGGGGAGGGGGTATGTGTAGGTGTATGTGTGTATGTGTTTGTGTGTGTGCGCGTGCGTGCGTGTGTAGTTGTGTATGTCTGCGCATGTGTGTAAGACATGGATGCAACCTGGAGACGGCTTTCGCTATAGGAGCAGCATCGTGAGGACCCGGTCGACGGTGATGGTGCAGAGGGTGACGGCGGTGGGAAAATAAAATCAAAGGACATCAGAACAGTCAAGTGAGAACAATAAGCAATCGTGATTGCTGAAAAAATTATATATATATTACAAATAAAATGTTTTTCTTGTCGGATTAGATAAAAATAATACAATAGTATTACAACTGAATACCCTAGATAAAAGAATTGCAAATACCAGTGTTTGGAGTTACAAAAAAAAAAAAAAAAAAAACTTTTTAATGAAAAAAAAGTGTATGACACCTTGTGATCCAGTGATTGGCACATGTAAATAGAACTGGAAAATCACTTTATTTTCCATTTTTAGATTACATACAAATTTCATCATCATAAGAAACATAATTAATGTTAATTTAAAGTTGGTAATTTTACATAAATTAATGTTAAATCTCACATTTTGGCGTAAAACAACGTATTTTGGAGAAATAAAAATTTGGAATGTTACATGGAAAAAAATATCGAGATCATATGAGGCAGTGAGAAGCAGCCATGGAGTCTGCTCTTTTATTGTCTTCAACACCGACATGTGAAGGAATCCACTGGAAATGAATGCTGTGTTCGAGCGAAAGTTTCTGAAGAAGATTCAAAATATCCAGAGCCTTTTCTCTGATAGCAATAAACTCCGATCTAAACACAGAGCAAAAACCTGGGTTTTTAATTTTGAACTCCAAAACTCCGGTAGGAATAGGAATGTACACTCCACTCTTCGAAATTCCCCCATCACCCCTGCTACCATCTGTATAAATCTTCAAAAAAGAATGCGGTATTTTATGTATGTGGTCTCCATAGCCAATTGTTAAACAAGTGCTGGAATCTCTATGTGCTTCGTCACATTGGCCATGAGTTCATCATGGAAATGAATTCCATCGAGTTCCAAACTAGCTCCCGGGGGATTCAAGGAGTGGGCTTTAAATTCATGAAAAAATTAAGACATGTATTTATTAGTCACAAGGTTTTTTTTTTGAGAGGGAGCATGAAAAAAAGAAGTATGTTTTCTTGTAAATACGTTTAAAGTTGATTCGCAACCATAAACAAAAAGAGTTATGGAACAAAAAAGGAATCAATTTTGTTTTATTCAATTCCCATCCACTTCCACATAAAAGACCGCCCACAAATGATGTCACGCCTTAAGGGGAAAGGCTATTCATGAAAATGTGAGTTTGTGACAAGGGGGAGGGAGAGGGAACAAGAAATGTGACATTGCACATCTGCATGACAATTTGGTGATGTGACAAATGAAGTGGAGGGGTTAAGATGAAGTGTTATCTATGACGGTTTGTGGCAAAGTGGAAGAGGGGGTCAAAAATGTTGAAAAAAATGTAAGACATAATTTACGGACAGTTCCTAAATTTACTAATTTTCTATGTGTGTGTGTGTATGGAGGGCGTGGGGGGGGGGGTAAGCATCAGTTCAGAAGTACCATTCGTGCTCTTGCAATTTTAGAAAGAATTATAAACTACTACTTAATTTGAAGAAGCATGAGACATGTTAGGTGAAACGTTAGCTAGAAACATTCTGGATCGGCCAGGAGTTTTTGTTTTAGTGCAGTACCTGTGGCTCTAATACTTGATACCAAAACATGATTTTTTTTCTTATCTAGAACTGGGTCATGTAGGCCAAATTGGAACCGAACACAAAATTCTTTGCTGAGTAGTAATCAAAGAACCACCATTATGAATACACTCTTTCACAACTAACACATGACGATGCTTACCGCACCATAATGCCCCTGGTACTGCTGCAAATGCCACGTACGCTGCTATCTATATAGTAGATAACACTTTCACCTTCTTATCCGTACCACAGCTCATGCAGCCCATTTTCAAATTCTGGAGGTTGATATGCCGGACACTGTAAAGCAACGGTAACTGACGTAACCACCGAGAGATGGCTCCAAAAGTTATCTTCACGTTCAATTTGGACATAAGGCTGAAGGGGAAGGAAACCTTCTCCGTACGCCTAGCCAGTAATGATTGCGCAACGACTGGCAGGGGGCAACGACCGAGGTTCCCCATGACTCCTTATATATTATTTAAAAGTAATTAGTATGAGTCGTCCTTTTCACTTCCTTTAACAAAAAAGGAAGTATTGTATTCGCGAAAAAATTTTCCTCAAAAATCGACCTTCATTTGTATTTTGCACACCCCCGAATGAATGTTAAGTTTTTTTTCGACTCGACCACACGTGGATAAGTGCCTAAGAACGTATAGACGCGAAATATCCATTTTGACGATTCCCGAGTTAGTTACAACGAGTTTTCTCGTGGCGTCTGTATGTACGTATGTAGGTATGTGCATATGTATGTCGCATAACTCCAGAACGGCATGTCCTAGAAAGTTGAAATTTGGTACGTAGACTCCTAGTCGGGTCTAGTTGTGCACCTCTTCTTTTGGTTGCATTCGGGTGTTTCTAAGGGGGTCTTTTGCCCCTTTTTTTTGGAGGGGGGATCATTGTTAATTTCGATGTAAACTCAAGTGGTGTTACAATTTGGCGGACACTAGGCGATATATCGCCGATCTTTTGGTCGCCAAGTTTTTTCGCCAACTTGGCGACAAATTTGGCAATTTTTTTTTATTTTTTAAATCTGATTTTAATTTGTGAACTGTTGGTGATATTTAGTGAGTAAACTATTGAATCACATTAAAATTGTCAATAATGGGAAAATGACATTAAATTGGAATAAAAGGAAGTCACGTGAGGCACACATCAGCTCGTTTTTTAGTCAAAAAAGGACTTTTTGTTTTGTGTTTGGTTCTATTGTTGTAGAACATCGTAGGAAGATGACAGTTTCTTTCCCTTTTAAAAGTAGTTTCCTCTTTGCTGGGACATAACATTAAATAGTTTTTCGTTTCTTTGTAGCATTTAGACACTGGAATAAATGTCCTTCAGCTAGAAACTGCCGCTGGTGCTGCGATGAAAGATTTCGAAGGAGCACTTGGTAAGCATATATTTGTTGAAAAGATTTAAGGAAAAAATAACTTTATTTTTATAGCAGCGGTCTTTGATGGTTGTTCCTGGGAAAATGTGTCTATATTCATGATAATTTATTTCGTTTATTGAATATTGGTTGGCTGGTTTATTTGAATTTAATGGCGCAAGAGCCCTTCAGGGCTATACTGCGCCAGACAATTCTGTATTTTATACTATTAATTTCTTATCCAAGTACAAAACAAGAAAACTTTAAAAGTAAAAGTATGTTGAAGTAGAAGACATAAAACTAAGTAGCTTAAAATATAAAGTCTTTAAAAACGAAAAAGATGAAACCATATAAACTAAACTTTGAAAAATATGAAAATGACAAAATCGCATAAAGACGATACAAACACTAAATTAAAAGGGAGAAACCAATCTCCCGGAGGAAGGAGTACAAATTGTGATGGGGTTGCCCCCCAAGCAACTCCTTCAAAGTAGGGTTAAAATCATTAAAATATTTAAAACGTATTTGATTAAAATTTGGGAAGTTACTTAAAATATGTAACAATGTCTGGTTGAATATTGTTACTAGAGAAATGTTGATGTTCATATGAGGCAATGAGAAGCAAAGGGATGTAAATGGACATTTTCAAGTTTTGAGTAAAACGCGTTTAAGGAAAACGTCCTTGGTAGGCTTTCATTGATTTTTTTTTTCAAAATCATGCTGTACATCAGCACCTACCAGGGCTACTGGTACTATCTTCTGGCCCAAGACTGAGGAGAGGTTCATCTACTATTTGTACTGGTTATCTCCAAATTTTTAATCTTGCCGCTTATATCCCTTTGCTTCTCACTGCCTCAAATGAACATTATTAAGTTATAATACATGTAATAGCATTTATAAAACATCAGCAGTAAATTTTAAGATGCTTACCTGTGACATGGGAGGTTTATTGCCCATAATAAATGTACGTATTTATAAAATTATAAAAGAGAAATAAAAAGTTTTAAAAGGTTGGAGTCTCAAAATATTAGAAACCATATGGGGAAAGAAAAAACATAATTGACATTAATAAGGAAAATTTTATCATGATATGAAATTTGTTCTTGTAATACAAATACAAATGTGATGATTAACAACAGGCCCTGTGCCCAGCTAGGCTGTTCTTACTGCCTCAGATGTAATTTGTCGATCGCAGGCTACGTTCTAAATCAATCAATATCAGCTGTTTTCCTTAAGTCTTAAACAGTTACGGATTTTAATTATATTTTGCACTCTTTGACAAAATCCTTAAATCCAAAATACAGTAAAACCTGTGAAGTAGACCAACCTTGTAAGTTGACCACCTGTGTAAGTTGACCGCTTTTTTCAGGCACGGAATTAGCACTTATCATACAAATCTACCTTTGTAAGTTGACCACCTGTTTCAGTTGACCGCAAATGTAGTGCACCGCAAGTGGTCAACTTACACAGGTTTCACTGTAATTGGATGTTGATAAAATATTTATCAAATTCTGAAGCTTACAACAGTGTGTACCAAAATGTTGTGTTAAAACTGGTTTTTCTCGCAAAAAAATTGTGTTTCTATGTTCCAATCTTTGAAATTATCTTGCTAAACCGATACTTTGAAAAATATGGGAAATATGCTAAAAATTTCAAAATATGGGAAATATGCTGAAAATTTCACAACTTTCAGGAAATTAAGGGAACAAACATGTTTTTTGAAAACTACAGAAATTGGTGCGCACTATCAATCAAAAGTAAAAATTATTTCCTAACCTTTACTTATAATAAAGCTGAAAGTCTCTGTGTTGATGTCTGGATGTCTAGATCTCTGGGACGCGCATAGCGTTTAGACTGTTCAGCCGATTTTCATCGGCTGACTCACCGTGGAACCGTAAAATGGGCCAGCCAATTGGCGAGAAATTCACCATGCATTTTTTGTAAATATACAGGCGAACCAAAAGACCTTTTAATTTTCTACTACGGGCAAAACCGTGCGGGTACCATTAGTGTTAATTAAAATCATAATATTTATTTTTATCAATGCACAAAGACATTTTTTTTATTACCTGCAAATTTTCTTTGTTATTCACTAACAAAATAAGAGCGAAAATTTTCTGGAACTAGGCTTAACTTGAGTGAGTAGTAACAACATAAATATAAAGCAGTCATATTTCACTATTTAAATCCCACTGGTCAAAAATTAATAACACTCTTATAGAAAAATTTAATTATGAAATTTGATATAACCCAAGAGTCACAGCGGGCAGCAGAGGGTTAAAAAAGCGCAAAGAAGCAAACAGGCACAAAGAGGATAATATTATCTTTATAGAGCAGTTTTTTTAACTCTACCTAATAGGACTTAAAAAATAAAACACTCAAAAGTTTAAAAATAAGTTCGTTTATTTTTTTTTTGTTGATTTTTTTTTTTTTGTATCTATACTTAGATTCACGAGTTCTGGATCAATGCTGGATTCATTCCTTTAAGCCAATTTTGAACTATATATTGTGATACAAATGCTCTGCGTGATTTATCCGTAATTTATTCCTTCTGAAATATTCTTTTGTACAAGTAATTTCTAGTACAGTTTTTGTGAAATAACATGCAGACATGGAACTTACATATGTTACGTTGTTTTTCAACTGAACCAACACAGTCGTTTTCCCTTTTTTCCTGAAAGTAGTTACTGACTTTGTCTCTTGCATCTGTTCTTAATCCGTAGAAAGTTTTTCTCTCCTAGTCTTAGCTGTGCCTGCGCATTAGTTCGTGTCGTCTGGGAGATAATCTTGAATCTGGCAATGACAAATTGTTTCAATGGTGAAAACTATCCTAACAACCTTAGCTTAAAAAAAATAAATAAATAAATAAAAAAGAGAACACTATGGCTTACATTGGAATAAAATTTATTTGTGTTCAAGTTTTTGAACAGCAGTTTAATTTTGATTGAAAGAGTAATGTAAAACACATTTGGCTTTCTTTAGCGAATAAATTTGTAATCTGTTTTTTTTTTTTTGATAAGGATACTCTTTTTGTTCACAATCAGTTTCTAATTAAACGCATACATTATAATTTGTAATACACAAAGCAGCTGAAGAAGTAGCGTATTTTGCATAGCCTGATTTTTTTTTTAATAAAGGTACTTCATACAAGTTTGTTTATTAGTTGGGTCTGATATTTTTTGCAAAAAAATTATCTTTTTAGAGGGAGAATAAAACTGCATTAAAAGTTCAATATTGCCAGTTCCTCGCAATTTGTCTACGGACAACTTTTCTTTCTTTCATTTTTTTCTTTCAATTTTTCGAAACACAACAAATGTGAGCACTAAAGGGTGATTATTAAAAAAATAAAAATGTCACGAGAAGATATTTAAACGAATGCCACGTTACAACTCAGCGGCTCAGACTGCTGTGACGTAAAATGCGAATGCACGCGCACTACAGAACGTGTGACGTATGGACGACTGGGTACGGGGAAAAAGGCTAATTATAAAAAAATGATTTTATATTTATCAGAATAGATTGATTTATTTCTCAAAAGTAAAAATTAAATTTTTACGATTTTAAATAAATAAGCTTTTTTCTTGCAATTATAAGTTACAAATTGAAATGGAACTTCGCTTAGACGGAAGAAGTGTGCGTTACCTATTCGTCCCGATTTTTTGAGGCCATATCGCATCTTTTTTTAAATGTTGATGTCCTAATATAGCCCAATTTTCAAATAAATAAATAAATAAAATAAAATGACTAAGAAATAAAATCCAAACAAATAATAACAAAAAACCAGTTAAGGACGTCGCCCCTCTCTCCCCCCCCCACCTCTTTCGATCCCTGACTTGGTGCTCCAGCTACCTAAGGTGAGACGTCAGAGAAGCCTGAGACGGTGAAATAGGACGTGACGTTCATTTAGTGGCTTTCCATTATTGTATCACACCTTTATTCAACAGTTTTGGCCCCTCCAACTCCCTTTATCACAAAGTGTCACACTTCATTTGACCCTCTCTAATTCCCTTGTCACATGATGTCATGCTTTTGTTTTCATAAACATATTCTTATTAAAAAATTGCGCGATGTAACACTTCTGGTTATTCTCTCTAATGCGTGACATCATTTGTGGATGACCCCTTTTGAACTAAGGCCCCCTGTATATACGATTCGAAGCATCAGGACCGGAGCGCGTATTTGAGTGGTCTTTTCTGGCGAATTATCACGTTTGGGTCATGTTCACTGTGAGCAATAATTAGCGGCACGTGAATTGTTTATCAAACAAAATATTATGTTCGGCAAAGTTGGCGAAATCCGAAACTTTGCTGTGGTAACCCTAGCAGCGCAACAATGAAAAGTCCGATCCAAAATGGCTAAACTTAAACTGATGCGTCTATGAACAGAGCAATCAGCCTTAAAGTAGCACAATCTATTATATTGCTTCTTACAGAGTATATGCGATATAATGTTTGTCTATTAGATTAAGTGTTTCATATATTTTCAATATACAGGTATCAACGTACCTCGCAGTCGCTTTTTGCCTGTAAAAAAGACTTCGGATTTGCTGCTGGTGATGAGCAACATCTACAACATGAGGAACGGTAGTTTGGCGATGAGTCCACTGAGGCTATTTCCAACAACTCCTCTGGTCAAACTGGGAGACAAGCACTTTCTGAAAGTAAGTCAATACTTCTCGGACTATGGCGTGATTTTGGTGACAATTGCAATGATGCCGCAATTTGTGGCGATAAACATCAAATAAGGTTACTTGGCAAACTGTTCCATTGGTTATTTAAAGCAACCTTTTTATTAGAGATGAAAAGTTTCGTAACATTTCCAATAGTGTTAAAGAAATTTTTAACGTAAATTTCCCAATGCATTAAACGATTGTTAACTATAAATGCTTTCTTTTGCGATTATATGAGCAAAACAACATTAACGCACTTAATTAAATTTGTGTATTAAGGTGGGTTCTTAAATCTGCTGACCTTATTCCATTGACAATTCTTTTAGAAACGTTGTTTCTTATTCCAAGAATTACCTCTCTTTAATAAAGATTTTTAGGGACTCCTGTCGGTATTTTTATGGAAATGATTTGGTTACTTAATTGATGAAAATTTAAGCTTTATTTACCGTATCGCCATTAATTTATACGGTTTAACGAATTCACCGGGACCGAAACTTGTATACGTTAAATGGGGGTTATTCGTAATAAAGGGGTGTGAAATTAAAAAAAAAAAAAAAACACTTACCTTATCTAAAACCCCTAATAAGCAACTGTGCAAAAATGCAAGTAATTAGAAAGTTCACACTTTTTATTCAGCATTCCACGACTTATTACATGCTAGTTAATTAAAAATTTTAAACTACTGAGTAATAGATGTTTGGACAATTTCCTTAATACTTCACTCGAAATAGTTCTCTTTTTTTTTCGGCTGTTAAAATAATTCGTTATTTCGGGGTTTATTATTCGGTAAATAGGGGTTTTTGCTTTAATTTTAGATGGGGAAAAAGAAAAATTCGCTAAATCGCGAAATTTGTTAAATGGAGGTTCGTTAAATCGGGATCTGACTGTAATTTGCAAACCAGCTGGTTGACGTAGCTAGTGAGTTAACAATAAAAAATAGCCATAATATTCATTCAATTTTTCTTCAAATAGGTTCGTGATTTCTTATCGAGGTTCGATACCATTCCAGACATGTTAGAACTGGATCACTTAACCGTTTCAGGGGACGTTACCTTCGGCCGTGGAGTTTCTTTAAAAGTAAGTGTTTCATTTTATTTATACGAAAGTTTTCACTTTTTTTTTCACTTGCAACGTCTGGTGCATTAACTGACCATGGCTATCTTCGCACTGCAGATCTCAGATAGCCATGGTCTGACTCATCAGATAGAAAAGGATTTTTCGTCTAGTCGAGTTAATACCTGAATAGTGTCTTGTAAATTAAAAACTTTGTCTAGTAAGTAAGGAACCTGGGACTTAAAAAAAACTTCTTAACCCAAATACTGCTCTACGTTTTTAATTTACAAGACTCTAGTCAGGCCTGTCTAACCTTATGATTCTGAAACTTTGATTTTAACAAAACAGGAGGACAGCACGATTGCAGTTTTTGAAAGGAAGATTCTGCGTATATTTGGTGGTATGAATGAAAATGGTAATTGGAGAAGATTCAGTTTTGAACTGTATAGTGCATATAAACACCTTAATATTATTAAATACAGGGTGTCCTGAAATAGACTGACTATTTTCAATTTGTAACCGGAAAACGGTTAATGATTTAAAAAAAAAAAAAAAAAAAAAAAAAAAAAAATCTGCAGAAAATTCATGTGGTGGGCTGCAAATTTTTCCTCCCAGAGTTGCAAATTTTAGTTCAGAAATTTGCCAATAGATGGCGCAGCAGATTGTAAGCCAGTAAATCAAAGAAAGATACTAAATTTCATCATACTTTTTCTAAAAATGTTTTTAATGAACAAAATTACATAACAATATTTTTAAAATGCTACCGTCAGCTGCAATCACATGTAGCAATCGGAGAAAAAATCGATGAATTTCAATGCTTCCTTTTTAACTTCTGGGCTTACTATCTGAAGCTCCATCTGTTGAAAAAATTCTGAACTTAAATTTGGACCTCATGGGGTAAAAGATTTACTGCACATCAAGTGAATTTTCTTCAAGACCTTTGTTTCTCATCATTAACCGTTAATCTCATCATTAAACGATGTGACCGGAATGCATGTGGACAGCACAATAAAAAAGTCATTGCTTTTTAGACCAAAATACCGCGGTTGAGATGGGCGGATTCGATAGAATATGATTTTCTCGCAATAAATGAAAGGAACTGGAAATCAAAGATTAATCAGAAGTCATTATGGAAAAATCTTCAAACCAAGATTTTGGCCCGAAACGGAGATGTTAAGTCAGTTATGATGATGATGAGAGTTAAAGCCATTTACTTTCTACTAACATTAAAGAATGCGATGCTCAGAGCTAAGTTGTTCATTAACTTTTTGTTTTTTGAAGACAATCACGGGTTGGACTTGTTTCCGCTTTGGAATAAGACTAAGAAATTCAATCCCCAACGAGACAATAAAATTTTTGGAATTTAAAAAACACATTTTGTTGTACAGTGTGTCCATAGTTTAACGACTGTACTTTAAAATTGTGCGAAACTATTGCTCAGAAATTTACGAAATTTTGTGTAGAACATAGTGAAAGAATGGGAATTCGTTCGTGCGAATAAGAAAATAGCTTAAAATTTTGCCACCAGAAGGCATTTTTTTTAAAATTTCTATACATTTACGATGGTTTTAAAACAATTCTTTCATCAGAACATGTTCAGCATGGCGACTGTCATTTTCATCTACCTTCTATAATCTTGAGATAGCATATTCTATAGTTCACCGCTGTATACTCTGGAAAAAGCTACGAACATGTCGGGATATTTCTGTATTTAAGATCAGTTAAAGTTCTAGGGTCATCGCGTTTCACGGAAGGGCAAGTCGGCCGTTCTGTTACACGAGATTTTGAAGGTCAGAGGTGATTTTTGAAAGCATGAAAAAATCAGCTATAAATACCGCATCCCGCTCTGAAAGGCCATTAATAACCACGACAAACTAAAATGTGTGACTGAAATCATGAACTTATATTATCTTAAGCATTGAGCTACCACCCTTAAGGAAGGGCTAAGGCTGAACTACATGCAACTAATACCAGACTGCCCGGTTATTATATCCTGAGACTGCACTTTCGTTCTTATTAGAACTCCTAGGTCAGGAATAGTGAATAACCGAGCTGGATGTAGAGGTCATCAGCGAGAGTCATGTATTCAGTAAGTTATGGTCCGTAAGCCAGGGCGAAAGGCAGAAGAACTACGTGCAATATATTGTCTGTTGAATGTTTTTGAGGAACACAAAGTAGACAGTTCAAAAATGACTGCTCTAGAGATTGCAATCTGCAAGAAACTAGTGATCAACCTCTTTGCCGGTATTCAAACAAATTTGCAGCCGCTCTACTCTTTGGCGCTACTCCCTTCAACTTATTCTTGCAACCCTATTTGAAAATTAATATGAAAGGACATCATTTTGAGATATTTCACAGAGTCAAAGAGACCCAAAATTACATCCTTAAAAAGGCAACCGTGGATCCTTCAATGACCGGCTTGCTCGCTGGAAGCAATCTATAAACCTTTTGACTCATTTACATTACTTTCTAGACACAACTTGCATGCAAAACAGCGGTAACTATGCCAGTATACAGGGTGTCCAGCAAATGACTCCCTGGTTTCAAAATTAAATATCTCGAAAACAAAGGACGATATTGGAATAAAACAAACGGTATGTTTATTGTGAAACCCATAAAAATCTATACAGGAACTTGTAAATTAGTTTTAAAAAGTTCCAACTAGTGGCGATGCACGCTGTAATTGCAATAAAAGTCTTCATGACTAGGGCTGCGAAGAGGTTGGACGATAATTTCTAGCGTATATGTAAGCATATCTGAGAGATTAAACTGCTGCTGAAACAACAAACCTCTTCACAGCACTATTTATGGAGACTTCTATTGCAATTATAGTGTGCAGCGCCACCTGTTGGCAGTTTTTTAAATCAATTTCCGTATTCCTGTATATGATTTTTATGGGTTTCACAATAAACATACAGTTTATTTTATTCCAATATTGTCCTTTGTTTTCGAGATATTTAATTTCGAAACTAGGGAGTCCTTTGCTGGACACCCTGTAGTAGCTCGTTCTTTCTAGATTCAAAATGTTTGCTTCTGTTTTATAGCGGCAATATTAAAAACTACTCTGTTACTAAATAAAAAAAAAACCCTTTTATTTACAGGGAACTGTCATCATTATTGCGAATCATGGCGATCGAATCGACATTCCAAATGGTGCGTGTCTGGAGAATAAAATTGTATCCGGCAACCTTCGCATTCTTACTCACTGAAAAGAAATAAACTCAGTAATAAGATTCACATAAATGTATTAATAAGTCGAATGATGAAAGTTATTGGAGTACCCATCATTCAGTCGACATGATATCAAAGTCTTATCTTAATGTTGAGAGTTTATATTTACCATTTTGTAAATGAAATTTGAAAGCAATAAACACATATTTTTTGTTATGTCTAGTAATTATTGTTGTTGATGATCTTCCAAAATATCTGGTTAAGTCGGACAACACTTTAAGGACATATTTACAAAGGAAACGCATGGAACCGGTTAAAAGCCGAGAATAGGGATTTCTGATGTGACCCGTTCACATTGCAACGTGCAGTTAAACAATACTACCTCTGAACTATCGTGCTGTTATCTGAAACGTCATTGAGAAGAGATGAAATGGAGAGAGTGACGACTTTCACTCATGAACCCAAGACCCCAAGTCACGTCATACATTTTAAAGCAAAGCATTGGAAGAAATCAGGTTTCTGTCGCTTGTTTCGCTCGAAACGAGCCAAACATTCGTCTTTGTCGAGTCACGTGACTTGGGGGTCTTTGGGTCAGCTTTTGCTAAGCCAAAGATTGGACTTGCTTACTTCATTTTAATTCCTGATCTAAGGGTATAGTACTGATTTCCAAGACTAGATTCGCGCGAGTCACCGCCAGGGGCGCCTCCCACTGGTGGCGGGAATTTCTCAATTTATCGAATGAAGCATCGAATTTTACCAAATGGTAAAATACAAGTATGCATACGTACCTACATTAATTTAACTAGAAAAAGAACTACAGCAACCATTATGAATTTTAAAAAAAGTATTCTAGTGCTGATATCGAAATTTGTTGTCAGACAAATTTTCCGATTAAGGAATTTTTTGGGAGTTCACAGTGACTTTCCGTTACCTCCCATCGGAGCACTCCTGAGTGTAATTGTTATATATTGATTTTGAATAAGTTATGTGCTTAAGGAATTTTTTTGAGCAATCACGATTGCTATTTGTTTTCATTTCACCGTCCTTGATGTCCGGTTTCTTTTTCAACTCCACTCCCTTTGCAGGCGCGGCTCCGGCGTGACTCCTCTGGTCCTGAGCACTGTCCCCCGGTAGCCGCTGCTCCTGATCAGTATCCAGTCCATGTCCTAGACACACGCACGCTCATACACACTCCCACACGTACACACACGCTCCTTTACACACATACACGCACGCCAACGTGCATACACACAGGTCTACGCACACACACAAGCCTGCACATACACAACTATATATACACGTAACTGCCCAAGAGCAGGAACAGGAACCCTTTCTAGAAACACGCAAGTGAGGTAGTTAGGGTCCTGTCGCAACTCGTGATTGCGAAAAACATAATTTGAATTCAAAATTTCAGAATTCAAATTAACTTTGAAAATTCGAAAGTTTTGATTCCGTTTTTCAGTTTTAAACCAATTGATGCAGTGATATTAAAATGCGAATATGACAGTTTGAAAGATAGAGTTCGAAAGTACGTACCAAAGTTACCCTGAATGTCCGTAAAAATCCTATTCTTTTCATGAGACAGATTTAACTTTTTAAATTTTTTAATATAGTGCCTGAGTATTTTTAAAAATTATTTATCTAGGGCGTTCCACCCCCTGCTCGTTGACGCTTACCAACCACCGAAGATTGCTTCGCAAATATTTGAAGTTCCTGTTCAGAAAAAACAAATTAGAATGCACGATACGATTAGGACAAAATAAAAATCACGCTCCATTTCCCGTAGAAAATAGAGTGAGTAAAAAGCTCATTAAATTTGAGAAAATACTTCAAGTCTCTCTCCACGCCGAAGGCAAAAGGAACTGGATAAAAATACTATTATAGTAAAGTTATTTCAAAAGAACAAAAAATACTTCAAAGAGCATCCCTCCCTTATAATCCAAACTAACTTGTACCAAATTTCACATTTTAAGGGCCTCTTGTACACAGCAAAACGACCGTTTTGTGCGTTTGAAAAGTCGCTTTCAAATTCGTAGTCTCTAGTAATATTTCACTCTTTATATAAGCCTTTAATTACTACGGGGGTGCCACTGGCACTTCACCTTTCGAGTTGAGATGCGACACACCATTTGCGAATTTCTTTTCATTTTTTTTTCTTCATTTGCCTTAATACTTTCAATTACGTCAAGTAATTTTGCTTATTGTGGCTTAGAACAATGCTTTCGAGTTTTTTTCCTGAAAATAATGTCACAATCAAGGACAGATATAAAGGAGGGGTGATCGCCCCCTCCTTGACCCGAGATATGCAAGGACTCTCACTCGGCATCTTTTTGATAGTGAGGTTTCATAAACGTAGTTTAACACGGTTTTCAATAATGTCACAAAAAACTCTCTTGGAATTTTCAGAATTTTTGTCTTGAAAATGCAGCTGTAGCGCATCTCTTAACACTTAAGTGATAGGGATCGAACTTTTTCGATGTTTCAAAAACTCAAATTTAAACGATCTTAGGCAACATTAGAAGGAGTTCGAAAGCTCTCCCCTGAACATTTTTTCAAATTAAAGTACAAAAAAGTAAAAAAAAAAAAAAAAAAAGAGGGGGGGGGGGGGAAACGCAATTGCAGGACACCTTTGATGACGTTATTGTAAAAGATCGGGATCAGTAGAATCCTCCGAAACTTTTTAGAAATGGCAATTCTAAAAAATAAATAAATAAATAAAAATAAAACAAAATAAATAAAATAAAAATAATAAAAAATTTAGATGATCTCCCATGATGTTAAGGGGCGGAGGTTTGGGAATTTATAAAAGGATAGGTATCAAAAATCAAACGTCCCTTCCTCAAACATTTTCTGGATCCGTCCTTGGTCACAGTAGAATCTGTTTAACTCGAACCAATTAATTAAATCTTTCGAATTACAGAGCATAAAATGCTTTTCACATGTCCTGCACATAACAAAAGCTAGTACGAGGCTAAAATAGATCATAAGTGTTGCCGAAAAGAGAGAAATGCTTTGTAGTGTAAAACATTGCTGTTTTAATTAATTGTAAACATAGAATATAAACAGAAATACAGTCAAAAAAAAAAAAAAATGTACCAGTAAACAAATTGCAACACAACTCAAAAACACAGCATTAGAGAAAATCAAGGTTTTACGCAATAGTAGTTATATAAACGATTTAGTCTCAATCTATATATATAATTCTCTTACGTGCCGGCAAATGAAGGGGTGAATTTCTAAACCTCTGTTGGCAACACTTCGCCGATAAATCATGTAAACAAACTTCTACGTTGTTTTGAAATCTTGAATCACAGAATACTCAACGAACTTTCTTTTTTTTTTGAGATGAGTTTGAGTCGGGCTGTGGCCCATTTCAACCTTAATCAGCAAAGAAAAGCTCAAAGAAGGCAGGAAACCGTTCTTGAATCCAATTTAAGACGAGCCATTTCCAGAGTTGTATTCTCTGATTCGCTGCCGATAATTTTTAGCGGCTGGGGAATTTTCAGTCAGCAGTTCCTTCAACAGATCAGGTGCGTCACACAATGCCGGTAACCGCACCTTTCCGTCATGGCAACATTTAGTATATTTATTTGCAGTATTACGCTCTTTCTGCCAATAAAGAGCACCACAAAATTCGCATTCTTCACACATTGCTCCACAATCATGTTCATCGGCAATGTTGTTTTGAACGCGTAGGCGCTTTGAGCGTCGTCTATTCTCTGCTTCAGTACGACAGTTCAGTTCAAAATGAATAACCGAGAAAGAATTTACTTTATTCCTTTTATTCTCAGCTGAAAGGTTTCGCCAAATTTGTTTAGGGTTATAGTAGTTTTAGTATTGTGCAAGCAAAGTAGCCTTGGCGAGTTTTCGCGTTTTTAGTTAAACCATTTTTTGTTCGTGACGTGGCAAGGATTCAGAATAACAACAAGAAGGACAAACGTTTGAGAAAATATGTTTGGTGCTCTCTGAGCCTGTTTTTAGTCATGGCCAGCTCTATGTGGCATTATCAAGAACAAGATCTTTTGAAGCAGTGTCAGTTGTGGCTCCCAAACGGGACATTTTTAATTGTGTATATGAGGAAGTTTTCTCAGATTAGAATATATAAGAGTGTAAATATGTAAATATATAAGAGTGTAAATAATGTAAATACATCCCTCGGGGGAGCCTGTAACCCCTAGAGGGCGCGTCCCCAGGTGGCGGATAGGGGAATGCCTTCATTGGTTTTCCAATGGGTGGTAGAAGGGAAATAAAATACCTTCCGCGGACCAACAGGTAGAAGTGCAATCTCTCCAAAGCAATGACAGACACTTTTGTATCTATAATGGTAAAGTTGTGCACATTGCCAAGGCAGTCATCTTACATACAGCAAAGTTAAACTGTCGAAAATCTGGCTAAAGCAGACAAATTAACATTATGAACGTAATTTTCATATTGGTTAAATGGATGGTGACCTAAATGCAATTACCAACTTTAATTTTTACGGAAAAGTTTTGCTAGGCTAATGTATTGGCATACAGCGAGCGAGCGAAGCGAGCATGGATCGCGAAGCGATCCACAGGGAACTGCGTAAGCAGTTCCGGGGGTTGGCGAGCGATAGCGAGCAGGGGGCGATAGCCCCCTAGTTATTACAATATGCTGAAAAATTAACATGAGGTTTACAGGATAGTAGGGCTCGACCGATGGCATTTTTTGGCCGATGGGCCGATGCCGATTGTTGGCCGATTGTTCAAAGATGGCCGATGGCCGATAGTTTTCCTCCAAATGGCCGATTGCCGATGGCCGATGGCCGATGCCATTGGCCGATGGCAAAAAAAAAGTAAAAGAAAAAATTAATTTGAATTCTGATATTTTTAATTCAAATTATGTTTTTCGCAATCACGAGTTGCGACGGGACCCTACTCATCGGCGTTATTGCTTCTAGAAACTGCTCTTGTCCCCCCAAAGTGCCCCTTTTTCCTGGGCGGTTACGTGTGTACAGTTTTGTGTGTGTGTGTGTGTGTGTGTGTGTGTAAGCGCATGCATGTGTAGGCTTGTGTGTGCATAGACCTGTGCATACAGGTAGGCGTGTGTGTCTCTCTGTGTGTGTAGGCCCTTGTACATGTGTAGGCTTGTGTGTGCATAGACTTGTGCAGGACATGGACGCTACCGACCAGGAGAAGCGGATTTCGGGGAACATTGTTCAGAACCGGAGGAGCTGCGCCTGCAGAGGACAATGGGCGAGAGTGCTGCAGAGGGAGGCGGGTGGGAGGGAAAAAATCAGCGTAACGTCATGGACAGTCAAATGAGAACAATAAGCAATTGTGATTGCTCAAAAAAATCTAACAGAAATAAATTGATAAGATTGTCAAGGATTTAAAGGATCATTGATTCAATTCAATTTACTTCCTTTCTACGAATAAGGAATTGCAATCACAAAAAAAAAAAAAAAAAAAATCAGATTTCGACCAAAATTTCTATTTTACGATCACCCAATTTAAACTTCACAAGTTTTTTTCGGCACATCTGTACATGCATGATGCATATGTACCTAAGAACATATAGATGACCGAAATATCCATTTTGAACGCCTCCTTAGTTAAGTATCGCAAATTTTCTTGTGATGTCTTTATGCGCGTATACTTGCCTCACTCAATAACGTTATGAAATAGTAAGTTGAAAACTCATACGTACGTAGTATGATCTAAAAATTCGAGGACAAGTTGTATAAAACCTTACCCTGAATAGTTCACATTACCGAAGTACATCTATCTACAAAATAGTCACCTTGGACGACTATGCACTTCTGCCAAAGTTCCTATAGCTGTTAGAAGGACTCCTGGAAGACATTTATCGCTGCCTCCTGTGCTGGTTGACCTCTTGCGCTGCTGCTTTAACTTCATCGTGGGGAAGATGGTGACTTTCATGTTGAGGATACACGGTTCGATCGGTTAATATTCTGATATGACAAGCGAATAACAAAGTTTCGTCGGATTTAGCTCCGTGTGACTTTTACCTGTTCCCAGCAAAAAAAAAAAACAACATTTGCATGGACGGTACTTTCTTCCGTCAGGAGAAGATAAAACTGCACAGAAGGTAGCAAAAAATGGCTTCCAGGAATGTTTCTAAAAGTTATATGAACACTGGCAGAAGTACATAGTCCCTCAAGGTGACGTTTTGAAGGTGGATGTGCTTCGATAATGTGAACTATTCTGGGTAAGGTTTCATACAGCTTGTCCCCCGAACTTTTGGATCGTACTACGTACAATCTTTTTAAGGTGTAGTTATCCTTCTCCCTTTTTGCATGCTGTATGATAGAAGACAAAGAACAAGAGTCAAAAAAAAAAAAAAAAGTTTTATTAATTTGAATTCTGAAATTTTGAATTCAAATTATGTTTTTCGCAATCACGAACTGAGACAGGACTCTACTCATTGGAGTTATTGTTTCTAGAAACAGCTTCTGTCCCCCCCCCAAGCCTGCCTCTTTTCTTGGGCGGTTACGTGTGCATAGTTGTGTGTGTAAGTGTGTAGGCTTTGTGTGTGCGTAGACCTGTGTGTATGCACGTAGGCGTGTGTGTGTATGTGTGTGAGCGTGCGTGTGTGTAGAACATGGACGCCTCCGACCAGGAGAAGCGGATAGCTCAAGACCGGAGCAGCCGCGCCGCGCCACCTGCAGAGGACGGTGTCCCGTTTGGGAGCCACAACTGACACTGCTTCAAAAGATCTTGTTCTTGATAATGCCACATAGAGCTGGCCATGACTAAAAACAGGCTCAGAGAGCACCAAACATATTTTCTCAAACGTTTGTCCTTCTTGTTGTTATTCTGAATCCTTGCCACGTCACGAACAAAAAATGGTTTAACTAAAAACGCGAAAACTCGCCAAGGCTACTTTGCTTGCACAATACTAAAACTACTATAACCCTAAACAAATTTGGCGAAACCTTTCAGCTGAGAATAAAAGGAATAAAGTAAATTCTTTCTCGGTTATTCATTTTGAACTGAACTGTCGTACTGAAGCAGTGTGTGCATAGACTTGTGCAGGACATGGACGCTACCGACCAGGAGAAGCGGATTTCGGGGAACATTGTTCAGAACCGGAGGAGCTGCGCCTGCAGAGGACAATGGGCGAGAGTGCTGCAGAGGGAGGCGGGTGGGAGGGAAAAAATCAGCGTAACGTCATGGACAGTCAAATGAGAACAATAAGCAATTGTGATTGCTCAAAAAAATCTAACAGAAATAAATTGATAAGATTGTCAAGGATTTAAAGGATCATTGATTCAATTCAATTTACTTCCTTTCTACGAATAAGGAATTGCAATCACAAAAAAAAAAAAAAAAAAATCAGATTTCGACCAAAATTTCTATTTTACGATCACCCAATTTAAACTTCACAAGTTTTTTTCGGCACATCTGTACATGCATGATGCATATGTACCTAAGAACATATAGATGACCGAAATATCCATTTTGAACGCCTCCTTAGTTAAGTATCGCAAATTTTCTTGTGATGTCTTTATGCGCGTATACTTGCCTCACTCAATAACGTTATGAAATAGTAAGTTGAAAACTCATACGTACGTAGTATGATCTAAAAATTCGAGGACAAGTTGTATAAAACCTTACCCTGAATAGTTCACATTACCGAAGTACATCTATCTACAAAATAGTCACCTTGGACGACTATGCACTTCTGCCAAAGTTCCTATAGCTGTTAGAAGGACTCCTGGAAGACATTTATCGCTGCCTCCTGTGCTGGTTGACCTCTTGCGCTGCTGCTTTAACTTCATCGTGGGGAAGATGGTGACTTTCATGTTGAGGATACACGGTTCGATCGGTTAATATTCTGATATGACAAGCGAATAACAAAGTTTCGTCGGATTTAGCTCCGTGTGACTTTTACCTGTTCCCAGCAAAAAAAAAAAAACAACATTTGCATGGACGGTACTTTCTTCCGTCAGGAGAAGATAAAACTGCACAGAAGGTAGCAAAAAATGGCTTCCAGGAATGTTTCTAAAAGTTATATGAACACTGGCAGAAGTACATAGTCCCTCAAGGTGACGTTTTGAAGGTGGATGTGCTTCGATAATGTGAACTATTCTGGGTAAGGTTTCATACAGCTTGTCCCCCGAACTTTTGGATCGTACTACGTACAATCTTTTTAAGGTGTAGTTATCCTTCTCCCTTTTTGCATGCTGTATGATAGAAGACAAAGAACAAGAGTCAAAAAAAAAAAAAAAAAAATTTTATTAATTTGAATTCTGAAATTTTGAATTCAAATTATGTTTTTCGCAATCACGAACTGAGACAGGACTCTACTCATTGGAGTTATTGTTTCTAGAAACAGCTTCTGTCCCCCCCCCCAAGCCTGCCTCTTTTCTTGGGCGGTTACGTGTGCATAGTTGTGTGTGTAAGTGTGTAGGCTTTGTGTGTGCGTAGACCTGTGTGTATGCACGTAGGCGTGTGTGTGTATGTGTGTGAGCGTGCGTGTGTGTAGAACATGGACGCCTCCGACCAGGAGAAGCGGATAGCTCAAGACCGGAGCAGCCGCGCCGCGCCACCTGCAGAGGACGGTGGGCGGTGGTGCTGCAGAGGCTTCTGGTCCAAGCTGAAAAAGGCACGGAACATCAAGAACGGTCAAATGAGAAGAATTAGCAATCGTGATTGCTCAAAAAAAAAAAAAAAAAAAAAAAAAAAAAAAAAAAAAAAAAAAAAAAGGAAAGAAAGAAAGGAAGGAAAAAAAAGGAAGGAAAAGAAAGAGTTTAATAACCAATTGATTTGTTTTATTTTTTAATTGAACATATAACTAAGATTTCAGTAATATTGTAATAATACATGGATTTAGGTACAGTAATCATAGTTAAAAAACATTAAATTATGTTGTTTAATCTTTCAAAAAAAATTAAGAATAAAACTATTAAACCGTCAACAAATTACGCAATTAAAGTGGAAAGATTGTACGTAGACATTTTTTATTCATCAAATTAAACAAAAAAGGTGACAGATAAATTACAATATTAAATCGTAATAGGAATATTTTTATACTTATTTAAAATTTATTTATGAATAGGGAAGTTTGCATTTTTCATATAAGTTATAACAGTGACATAAATTTTGTGTAAATAGGAAATAGCGATGAAAGGAGCGAGAATCTTAACTCAGCTACAACAAAAAAAACTCAATATTTACAACAAGTTAATAACTGAATACATATACTACTTGATCTGATTTTTGCAAACGTAATTTTAAAGAATTTGATTGTTTAATCTCTTATGAAGCACTACAAACAAGTTCAAATTAAATTTTTCAATTTAACAATAATTTTCTGAAATTTAAAAAAAATGCATAATAGAAAATCCTTGGAACTTTTCTATAACATATTATTAAAAATATGATGAAAACGAAAATAACTTATTCACTGATTTTATATAAATACATAAAAATAGTTACTTACAACAGAAAAAAAAAAAAAACGATCGCTATTAATGATGCGAAAAAGATGGCGAATTACGTAATACAGGTGAAACAAGTATAAGAAATACGCAAAATGACATTTCTTGACCAAAATAAATAATCGCTAAATATTTAAGAAATGCTTGAAACGACGAGGGTGGATTAGGGGGTCCCCCTCTGATTTTGGAGTAACTCACAACATTAAACTTCTGCCTCATTTTTTTAGTACAGAACCGCTACCACCAACGCCTCGGAAGAGTTTCTGAATCTACTTCAGGTCTTCAAATTCAAAAGTTTCTTTAATTTCCGAATTATGTCACCATTCAAAACGTTTTTAATCAATTTCTTACATTAATGCTATAAATTCTTCCTAAACAATAGATAAAGCTTGAAAAACAAAAATCTCTAATTTTATGAATGGTGTTAGTTTTAAACAACCAAGAAGTATAACTAGAGTTTAATTTCAGAAATTGAGGGTGTGGGAGGAGAGGCACGCAAGTGTTCTCGGAAATACAAAAAATAGCCGTAAAAAATAGAGTTCAAAATAATCATAAACATTAAGCAGAAAAACCCTTTTAAAACTTGCACCCGAGTTTGTTTTGACGTGCAGTGGCGGATTTAAAATATAGCAAATGTTGCAATTGCTTGAGAGGCCCCAAAACCATAGGGGCACCGTAAAAGTTACAAAAATGCCTATGATAAATGTTTTTCAACTTCTGTGATAGAGAAATAGAGCCCCAAAATGTATTTCGACGGGCCCCAAACTTATAGCTCCGCCGAAGCGATACAGAAAAGACTGCATTACTGTGATTCATATTACAAATGTCAAAAAATCAAAATTACCATAGGTTTAACGGGAATCTAACAAAATGAAACAAAACCGGTTTCACCATCTCATATTTGTTTCCATAGTCTCCAATTCGGCAATATATCACCAAATGATCGTCAGTCTGAGACGCTATATTAGTTTTTCATTGAAATAAGTAATTAATAGCCACCAAAAACGAATAAATAGGCTTTTTAGAACACCTGATCGGAAAGAAAAAGGGAAGTGCACAACTGGAACGTACTCACACCCCACATGCGGAAATTTAGTCATCTACAGTTTACCATTTTTGAGTTACAACTTATGAGAGATACATACGTATATCCAGTCGCAAGAAACAACGCAATAATTAACTTGTTTGGTACCTGAATGTAGTATTAAAGACTCTTTCAGTGGTGACTAAAATAGAAATTCATACTGAAATTTAAGTAAAAAATTTTATATGAAAACAATAACTCCCTTTACTTTGTATTAAAAAATAAAACGACAGAGGTCTTTTTTTTTTTTTCAAAAACATCGGCCAATTCCATCGGCTTTTCGATGTTTTTTAAGGCCGATGGGCCGATGTTTCCTGCAAGTTATCATCGGCCGCCGATGCCGATGCCGATGGCTAAATTGTTGAACCATCGGCGCCGATGCATCGGCCAGGCCGATGCATCGGTCGAGTCCTACAGGATAGTAATAATTAATGCACGCTTAAAAGCTCGAACAATTTACTTCTAAATTGTGAAATTTTAATGATGGGTCACAACTAATTATAAAGTTTGTCCGCGAAGAGTTGACTCTTTGCTCTGCCTAGTTTCAGAATTGTTCATTTTCTTCAAGGGGCGATATGGAGAGAAAGGTTGGAACGGAATTTGCAAGTATGTCATTGGTTCTAGAGCTTGAATACCTCACCTTGGAGTTTAAGACATTAGCCAATGAAATAACGCATTTTAATTTTGTGCGATCAAGGCAGATGTCTCATTGGACAGGTCACATCCAGCAGCCATTGGTCTTAGATAACAACGCCTTCTATAATTAATTTCAGTTGAAAATTGGCTGGACTAGGGTGTCAATAAAGAAGGCAAAGCTTGTCATTTTTGCTTTTTCGCCAACTCGATGCAGTTATTGCTACAACTTTACCTTTCAGGTCCAAATAATCACGTACGAAAATATACTAGGAGTACTTTTTTTTTTCATATCGCTAAAATGTTGCTAAAATCCAAAATATGGCACTAGTTCTTTCTTCCTTATTTACCTATTTTAAGGAATAGACTCGGTTTCTCAAATGATTGACAAGGATCATTTGTTCGCGGTCGAACTATAGGTGTGTTTCCGTCACAACGCACTAGTTATGCCAGCTAATTTTGTGCGAGTTTTGTGGCAAGAAAGAACATTAAATTTAAATTTTTAATTAATAGCAAGTAGGTTTTTAACAAAATTTTGGGTTTTGTCACTTTTTTAGCTGAGGTGCGACATTAAACAGTATTGTAATATACTACTATGCATCACGTGCTAATTAATCAACGTCGTTTAAATGACATTTACTTCAAACGCTCTCGCAGAACAGTACGCTAAATTAATTCTATTTACAGTACATCTCGTCGGCGTACGGATTAGGGGACGCTCGGAGTACGGGGGCTCGATTTAAGAAGGTTCTGCTGTATCTCTAAATTCCTCTTTAAGTGAATTATTTCTGCAACACAGGCTAAAGCAGAGTTTTCTCTGGTAAGAAAACAAATTTCTACCTTACCAAATAAAGAGATATTTCTCCATAAAGTACCACCATGATCTAGTGTTAGAACAATATTTTACTAGCTGCATTTGCCCGGCATTGCACAGTCTACCTCAAAAATAAAAGTTGTGCCAAGTGACGCATGTTCAGTAATCAGGCAAAAAAATAAGTACAAAATTTCCCGCAATTTTCTGACTCAAAGATTTAATTTATTCCTCTTTGGATTTTTTTAAAATCCCAAAACTTCAGTCATCTTTATGTATTACCAGCATCAGACGTGATCTCTCCACGTTGTTATTCTTTTTGAATATATAGAAAAAGTTTTCTTTAATTTTTCTATAACAGTCTTTTTTCTCTGCTTTTTACTTCCTTTTACAAAAACATTGTATTCGCGAAAAAAATTTCACTCAAATATCGGCCTTAATTTCCATTTTGCTCACCCCCGAATGAATGTTGAGTTTACTTTTCAACCCGACCACACGTGGATATATGCCTAGGAACGTACAAACACCCGAAATATCCATTTTGACGATCCCCGAGTTAATTACAACGAATTTTCTCGTGACGTCTGTATGTACGTATGTATGTGCGTATGTGTGTATGTATGTCGCATAACTCAAGAACGGTAAGTCCTAGAAAGTTGAAATTTGGTACTTAGACTCCTAGTGGGGTCTAGTTGCGCACCTTTTGGTTGCATTTGGGTACTTCAAAAGAGGACTTTTGCCCCTTTTTGGGGGGGGGGAATCATTGTTAATTTCGATGTAAACTCAAATTGTGTTATAATTTGGCGCACACTTGGCGATATATCGCCAGTGTTTTGGTCACCAAGTTTTTTCCGCCAACTTGGCGACAAATTTGGCAATTTTTTTATTTTTAAATTTTTTTATTATTTTTTTAAAATCTGGTTTCAATTTGGCCACTGTTGGTGATGTTTAGAGAGTAAACTATTGAATTACATTAAAACTGCCAATAATGAGAAAATGACATTAAATTGGAGTAAAAGGAAGTCATGTGATGCACACATCAACTCGTTGTTTTATGGAGTTAGTCGATTTGGCAAGTGAGGCATCCCCATAATAAACCAATGTTCATACCATAAATGCAGTTTTTCTCTAAGAATGAAACAGGGTGAATTAATACCAAATAAATCATATCAAAAGTTTTATAATATAATTCCCAGAAACTCCTTTTATTTTGAAGTGCATGCTTCCATTTAAATGATAAATGCTTTAAATTTGCTTTCACGCGCCATGAACTTTACGTTAGTAAATATTTATCTTTCTTGGAAAACTTAAAATGCCGTTATTTCCAATACGTTTCACTTCGTTCGTCATTAACATTTCAAATGTGCCAAGTTCCATGGAAATTTCGTCAAAGACGTTCAGCTTGGCGTGTTTGTGCTTATTCCACCTTTGGAAGTCCATTTGGAACTCCGATTTGTATACGAAATGCTATCTTTATACTTCAATCGAATTTAAATCGCTTTCGATTTATTATGGTCGGACGATTAGAATATCGAAAGACGATTCTATTAAGTATATTATGTTAAAATTTCATTTTTAACATATTAATGTATATAGAATCGTTTGAAGAAAGGTTTAACTATTGTTTAAATACTAGAAAATCGCCCGCCAAGATATGACGGGTGAAAATTGCTTCTACATTTGAACGAAGCAATTGCCTGTTTGGTGATATTTCGATAATTGACATTTTAACCCCAGTGGATTAACCCTACACTCCAGCAAGGGCGTCAATGTAGGGGGGCAAGTAGGGGCTCAAACCTCCCCTTAGAAATGAGAACTTCCTTGCTTTTAATGCTTTTTTCTTTGCTAAAATGTATAAAAATTTCTTTTCGAGCCATTAATGAATAAGTTATTAAAAATGTCACACTTTAATATCTCTAATCTGTACTGAAATCGGTTTCCATGGGAAAAATATTCTGCTAACCATAAGGAAAATTTTTGAGCCCCTACCCCTAGAATTTTGCATATGGGCGCCCTTGCACTCCATTAGATAACGTTCATTGTTGACCCCTTGTTTGTTTCTTCATTCCCCTGAAAGGACACAGTTTTACCAGTAAAACAGTTAAATGACCGGATCGAGTTCAGCCTTGTCACAATAAAGCCTTTCCCTGCATGTTAAACATTACCAAAACATATTATCATGCTGTGGCGCGAGTTTAATTGTTGAAACACGCACGTTACTCGATCATCGGCTACATAATATGGGAGGACATTTTGTGGTATCTTGAATTCAACTTACATAAGAATATTAAGAGTTCTTAAAACAATATGCTGTGACTGAATGTTATTCTATAATCTAAAAATGCCAAGTCGATACTTGACTTTACATACAAATTTTCTAAGTTTTGCGAGGAAAATGTGTTTACATACCCCTTTAAAATCCCGTTATTTTCAAGAAAACTGTTTGCATCTATTGTGATTCAATAAAGTTATACAAATAAATGTGTTTGTGCAATACAGTGAAACTTATGTAAGTTGACCAGTTTCCGTGCGGTATCGTTCTCAACTTTGACAAGTGATCAATTTATTGAGATTGATAATATGATAAAGGGCCGATTCTGTTTCTGACAAAAGTGGTCAGCTTACATGGGTTGTCAACTTTACAGATTTTACTGTATGCAAATCTATTTTTGATTTTTTGAATTTTTTAGCTTGAACTATGTGCGCTCTAGCCTCAAAATATCACGGGCTCTAGAAATTGGAGACGAAAGCTCAGCCCGCGATTTTGACGGGAACGAGCGGGGAGGTGTTAAAAATAGTGATGTTCCGGATTTCCGTATCCGCGGATATCCGAGGGAAAATAAAGATCTGTTTCCGTATCCGTTACTTTTTTGACGGATCTTAAACGGATCATTTCCATTCAAAAAAGTTTTAAATACTTGAATGAAAGACTCTTAAATACCATTTAAATTAGGTTTTATTCTCTATTTGAATTATAAGGTATCATTTCAGAAGCCAATTTGTCCCCCCCCCGTTGAAAAAGGAAGGGGAAACAAGTTTTAAAAGTGTGTATCAGTGTGTCTTTTTGTGGCATCGTAGCTCCTAAACAGATGAACTGATTTTGATAGTTCATTTTTCGTTCAAAGGTCAGCGCTGCATTTATGCTGAAATAAAATGCGGAAAATTATTTCTAGCCTGTCCAGTAGCAGCTTTACTCTTGCTCCTGTATCCTATATCTACCGAATAAGCTAGAAATAATTTTTTTACATTCCATCTAAGTATTAACGTAGCGCTGGCTCATTAATTCCGACTCTCCCTCAATTTTAACGGAGGATTCTTTAAAGAGTAAATCATAGTCATGATTATATTTTTGCCGCATTTAACATTTTTTAAAGAAACTGCCATTATTCTGACGGGAATACCTTCCGTAACAAATTTTACCCTTGTATAGTTGAATTGGGTAAAAAAAATTGAGATCCGTATCCGTATCCGCGGATCTTGACACTAATGACCCGGATCCGTATCCGCGGATCTACTTTTTTAACGATCCGGCACATCACTAGTTAAAAGCTCAGTAACTTGGATCATATTTAGTTGGCACCAAAATTTTTGATAACTCGCTATGACCATGTAACCGTTACGTTGCTCCTGCAATATTTCTGAGAAATGAGAATACATTATTACAAAAGAAGATGCCATTTCAATAAATATTGAAACTTATTGACACATTCAATATTTTTCTCCTGAGGAACATTAACACGAAACAGTTATTTGTTAATCTTAAGTACTAGAAAATCGTCGGTTAATGCATGAAGGGTGAAAATTGCTTCTACATTTAAACGAAGCCATTGCCTGTTTGGTGATATTTTGATAGTTGAAATTTTAATCATAACTCCAGTGGATGAACCCTAAACTCCAGTAGATAGCGCTCATTGTTGACCACTTTTTTCTTTCTTCATTCTCCTAAAATGACAGTCTTACCAGTAAAACAGTTAAGTTACCGGATCCAGTTCAGCCTTGTCAAAATAAAGCATTTCCCTGGATGTCTAACATTGCCAAATAATATTATCAAACTATAAATATCTTACTGAATTTTTGGTGCTTCAACAATGAAATGATGCCGCTACGCAAGCTATGGCGCGAGTTTCATTGTCGGGGACGTCAGAACATTACTCGGTCAGTGATTTTGGCTATTATATTGAGGATTGCATTAGTTACGTATGTTGTTACATAATGTCCCCAATTTTCTGACTTTGTATTAGATGCAAAATTTCTTCGTTGTAAGATATTTAGGTAACAGAGTAAAGTACAAAGGCAGTGATAAAAGACTTTAATAACGACTTATCTTATTATTTGCACAGAAAACTCAGGATTGAGCTATTTGCCCAAGTCGATGATTGCTTGTAATTGCATTAATGTAACAGAAATAAATCCCAATCCCCAGTTATTTTTATGCGAATTCCCTTTAGCTGATAAGCGTATTATTTCAAGTGTAATAAAAATAGCTTTTACACTACTCCATGTAAAATTCTTAAATTATAGAATTCTTAATCCCTTTCAACTTGGCATTAGAACATTTTACTTCAAATCTTATTAAGATACTTTCTTTCATATTTTCATTAGTAATTCTGAGATTACAGGAGACTTTAAGAAGATTGTAGTTGTAGGATATAATTTGAAATGCATTCAGTAATTGAATTTAAGCTTCCGAATTATTTGTCAAATAAATGATGTGCAAAAGAAAAAATTGACATTTATTTTCATTTTCATGCGATTAGCTATTTTAATTTCTTGCTTTCAAATCAGATTCAAAATTGAATTATAGTGGTACCCAACAAAAATTCGGTATTTTGTAAGAAGATGAAAATATCATTTTTATAGCTGGTTTCTGTTGACTGGTATTGAATTTTTCTTTTTCAATTTCATTTTGTTTGCTTAGTTTTAATTAATCTAAATTTTGATTATATTTGCAAACATCAATAGTTCGATTAAGAAAAATTTGTTTCAAGGCTTAGTTTTGGTATATATCATAAGTTTTAGCTTTAAATGAAAAAATCATATTTTAAATATATAGGGTCAGTTGGTTGTAAAAGAAAACCTGGGGTAAACAGAAACAGACTCTTTTACCACACTGGTGGTTGTTTTTGAAATTAAAATGTTGATGAGGGAAAAGTAGGTGCAGAAGAGATGGTAATAGAGCTGTAACAAACTCTATTTGTTTGTTTTTGAAATTAAACTGTTGCTGAGTGAAAAGTAGGTATTGAAGGGATGGTAATAGAGTTGTAACAAACTCTATTACCACACGGATGGTTGTTTTTCAAATTAAACTGTTGATGAGTGAAAATTAGGAATAGAAGAGATGGTAATAGAGCTGTAACAAACTTTTTTACCACACCGTTGGTTGTTTTTGAAATTAAACTGTTGATGAGTGAAAAGTGTGTATAGAAGAGATGGTAATAGAGCTGTAACAAACTCTATTACCACACGGGTGGTTGTTTTTGAAATTAAATTGTTGATGAGTGAAAAGTAGGTATAGAAGAGATGGTAATAGAGTTGTAACAAACTCTATTACCACACGGGTGGTTGTTTTTGAAATTAAACTGTTGATGAGTGAAAAGTAGGTACAGAAGAGATGGTAATAGAGCTGTAACAAACTCTATTACCACACGGGTGGTTGTTTTTGAAATTAAATTGTTGATGAGTGAAAAGTAGGTATAGAAGAGATGGTAATAGAGTTGTAACAAATTCTATTACCACACGGGTGGTTGTTTTTGAAATTAAACTGTTGATGAGTGAAAAGTAGGTACAGAAGAGATGGTAATAGAGCTGTAACAAACTCTATTACCACACGGATGGTTGTTTTTGAAATTAAACCGTGGATGAGTGAAAAGTAGGAAATATATGGAAGAGATTCTGAGAGTTTCACTGTTTCCCAATCAACTATGTAGGCGCCATTATTTTTGAAGATGGCACTGTAAAAAGAGTTGGTTTTTAGTTTAGTGATTACACATTTTCCTCTCCAGCAGGTCTACAAATGTGAATACAGTAAACTCCCGATAATCGGCGGTCGGATTATCCGTGATTCGGACTAGCCGCGGTTCAGATTATTCGTGGATTTTTACACAATTTTTAAAATAAATTGCTATCAGTCATTAAATGTGTTTTAAACTTATGATTGTGTTATTGTGAGTTTTTAGCTTTTACATATGTATATTTTTTACATTGAATGTTAGTAGATGCAAGTGTAGCAATGTTTTCAGCTATAAATAAAATGTATGTGTGTGAGTGTTATTCATATTTTTTAGTTATTGTATACAGTAATATCGTTTTTCACCTATTATTCGGATTATAAGTGGCTTTCACTTATCCGCGGTTACCGTGCCACCCTATTCCGCGGATAATCGGAAGTTTACTGTAACTGGTTTCAACTAGTTTCTCACTGGCTACTTCACTCAAAATTAAATACATCTTCACAAATAATTTTTTAAAAATTCCTTATTATTGAAAAAAAAAAAAGAAGTTAAATCATCAATGTAAATTTATTTTCATGCCTTTTATTATCACGTCATCTACTTTTGTGTCTTGTTTCAAACCGGTTTGTAGCGAACCACTTTTTTGTTGTCCCAGTAGAAATATCTTTTAATGGATGCAAAATAATAGAAAAGATCCCGATTTGGTCGGATAGAATCTAATTGCTTTACTAGCTCAACATTTTTATGGATATTTATCTTTGTTCTAGTGAAAACTAGCAAAGAATGATTACTCAACCAAAAAACATGGTTTTCTCGTTACCTTTCAGCGAAATCACTTGTTGTTAGATTAGAGTTTTTGTCTTACTATTAATCAACGTCAACAGTTTTTTTTAAACCCTGCTGCGTTTGTTATGTTTACTAATGCAACCCAAATTCAAAATAATAGAAGATCAGAACTGTTTGAATAAAACTTGCATATGAGTCGGGAAAAATGGAAGCATGCAAATTAAAAAGGAGGAAACTCGTTATTCATGAATGGGTAAATCAATTTAAACAAGTTTTCAGATAATATTTTAACAAATTATGGGTTACACATTGGAGAAATAGATAGATGTTTTATATGGGTCAAAAAATTAGAATAATCTATTCATTCAAGGTGAGTTTTAAAAAAATAGCAAAAATATTTGCATACCTGTTAACCGATAGTTTGTCACAAGTACGGAGCTTGGCGCCTAGATTATTTCACGTTCTTTTAAAAGCCTTTTATTGCTCAAAATGGGTCGTGAGGTGATGAATAAAAAAAACTAAGTTACATTATTGTAACGTTTCTTAAAGTTAGAAAAAAAAATATTCAACTCAACTCAAATGAACGTTTTACAATCTATGATATGTAATATTTTAAAGGAACATAGAAGGACTGACCAACTAAAATGTAATCGAAGTAAACGAGGTAGAAAAATTGTTGCACCTGGCAGAGATGAACTCAAATAAAGTAAATCGTTCAAAATAATCGTTGAAAAATGCTTCTTACGTCCATAAGTGTTGGAAAGAATGTATAGTTATCTTGTCCATGCTAACTACATAACTTGCATAAACTGCAGTTTTAATCGCGGATCTACGAAGTAAGACCAACGATAAACATGAAGCAGAAACGTTCACGACTCTCCTGGAGCAAAAAGCTGCTCATACAAGGGCAACAAGGTTGGAAAAGGATTATATTCAGTGATGAATCTGAAGAAGAGACTGTTAGCCATATGAGTAAATAGGCCCTGGTGTTACATTTTCTGCCATCACATGTTCAGAAATATACTGAACCAAAACTTTAATATAAATTCACATACTAAGCATTAATGTTTACTTATTGTGGTTATTGTGCTCATTAGTTATATGTGGTCATCAGTGGCATATCCGTTATTGTGGTTACTGATGTTTAAGCACTATTAAAGCAGAAATGATTTTTTTTTAAAAGTAGAGTAATCGATTTGACAAATGAGGCATCCACGTTTGATAAATTCATTTCTATTTATCGATATACTTTTGACGCGTAAAAATGTTTTTTTTTTTCGGTTGGTTGGAAACAAAGATAAAGGTAAAACTAAAAAACAGAGCACATTTTTTATTTTTGTCGTATAAAGCTCTTACGCAAAAAAAAAAAAAAAAAGAATTAATTTGAATTTTGAAATTTTGAATTCAAATTATGTTTTTTGCAATCACGAACTACGACGGGACCCTACTCGATGGAGTTATTGTTTCTAGAAACGGCTCCTGTCTCCCCAAGCCTGCCCCTCCTCCAGGGCGGTTAGTGTGCATGTTGTGCGTGTGTGTGTAGGCTTGTGTGTGTGCTTAGACCTGTGTGTATGCACGTAAGCGTGTGTGAGTGTGTGTAGGATATGGACGCCACCGACCAGGAGAAGCGGGTTCCGGGCAGTGCTCAGGATCAGAGCAGCCGCGCCTGCAGAGGCCGGTGGGCGGTGGTGCTGCAGAGGCCCCTGGTCCAAGCTGAAAAAGGAACCGGGCTTCAAAGACGGTCAAATGAGGACAATAAGCAATCGTGATTGCTCAAAAAAAAAAGGTTTTTTTATCGCCAAACTTGCAACCACTGGCAATTTGATGTTTTTTTTAAATTTCACAAAATAGCTTATTAAAATTAAATTTTGTTGACCTTCTAAGACTCCAAAAATCACGAAACCTTGTTTTAAATGATTCGAGCAATCCACTCTGTGTGTGTGGGTGTGAACAAAGTTTAACAATTTTATAGACAATTTTATTCCTTTCTCAAAGAACTGAATATTTCAATGAGATTGAGTCGGATCACACTCTGAAAAAAAAAAAAAAAAAAGCATAAAAAAACTTTTCATCATATTTATTCATAACACCACTAGATCTCTATGCTTTATTATTTTGGATGGGATATTCAAGCGAAAGACGAGATATTTCAATAACTTCAAATCAGAAATCATAAATAATTTCCTAATTGAAACTTCAGAGTCATTGGATTTTGTAATTAGCTGTGTAGTAAGCAGTAAGTTACTATCCAGGACTGCAGCAGAACTACATGTAACATACCGGCACCCCTCTATGACATCCAGAGACAGCAGCTTTTTCCTTGTTATGGACTCGTCAGTCTGCAATAGTCAATAACTGAGCCAGAGGCGGATGTCATATCACTGAAACTGAGGGTGCCAAACTGGTTGCTAAAGTAAATTAAGCTCACCAGCGACAGTCCGCAGCAATAGTGGGATCTAGCGATTGACCACTGAGAGAATGGCACGTGAACTCGAAGCGGAAACGAACCACTGCATTTTGTTGTTGGTACGATCAGCGAGACTTGAGTGCTTGCGCGCTCTCGCCGATTCTGCCTATTATAAAATAAAGTGATCCATTTTCGCTTCCAGTTCATTCACCATCTCACCGTAGTCAAGCTTTACCAGTTTGTTCGCACTCTCAACTCCAATGAAATGAGTTCTGCCTCTAGGTCGGTTATTGACTATTCCATATTGACGAGTCCATCACTAGGATGAAACTGCAGTCTCTCTATGTAATAACCAAACTGTCGGCATGCATGGGCGTAACCAGGATTCTAGTTAGAGAGGGGCAAGCATAGGCGCAACAAGATAGTGGTTTTTAGTTTCCTCCCTCCAAGGGGCCTCGGAGATTGCTTGAAATTACAGTCCTCCTGTCCCCCTAAAAACCTTTTCTGATAGTTTTAGTCAGATGAGGCAGAAAATGCCAATATGTTACTCTCTCCCGGAAATTTTTCGAAATTGAAGTCCTAAAATTAAAATTTTAAATTATCTCTAGTGACATTTGAAAAGAGCGTGGGAGTCAGAGGTTCTGCATTAGGGAGTGTCAGTTGCCAAACCCATCTGCCTACGTCCATGATTATATCTGCAGTGTTGTCATCATTTATTTCGTGATGTTGAAAGTAAAAAACTAATATTATATCCTTCCCAACAAACTGCAACACTTTTCCTTCTGCGTACGCTATAACGAAAAATATGCTAAAAAATACGAAATGGCGCAACTAGTGAGTCACATGGTTCAAAGCTACCTTAAATGGCTACATTTGTTATCAAGTTTGACTGTAATGGCTTGAATTTGTTCATATATTTAGAGAATAAATAAGGTTGAAAAATAAATTTAATTTCTGAAACGTTGAGATTGTATAAAATTTTGAGAAACTCATAATTAGTACATAATTTAAACACAATTACCTATTCGCATGGAACACTGCGTTCAAAACATCCTCAAATTAGAACTATTCTCATGCCTCAAATACTAACATCTGGTTAATACTTCAAAAATGAAGAATTTGAAGTATTTTCTTAACTGCGAGAGCTTATGGAAACTATGGCTAAGATAATAAGCGTAATCACCAAAAGTAATTAAGAAATATTTCGCACGCTGTGCGTTATAATGGGAGCATTAACGAAATGCGGAAAATGTTAATGAAGGATTTTTATGCGAAATAAAAATTTTGTAATTAACGCTTGAAAGGAATAAATATGTTTAGTAAGTATATCGTAATCCAACAGCCATTAATTTAGATTTGAAACATCCTAATTAAACGCAGGCGAAAAGTTTTACTAACTACTAAAAAAATAAACTGAAGGAAAAAAAAAGCAAAATTTATTCGAAAAACATTTATTGAAAAAAAAAAGTGTCTTTTTTGCACATTACAATCCAAAGAGGGGAAAATATTCAATTAAAATTACGTTTTCTGAAAGCTCAAAACATGTTAGTTGTTCTAAGCAGAGCTGCGGAATAGAAGAAGTAGGACTGAGTTTGGGGCAAAGGAGTCGGAGTCGGGAGTAGGACTGAGTTTTGGGCAAAGGAGTCTGTGTCGGAGTCGGGAGTCGGATCGAGTTTGAGGCAAAGGAGTCGGTGTCAGAGTCGGAAGTTGGACTGAGTTTGAGGCAAAGGAGTCGGGAGTCAGACTGGGTTTGAGGCAAAGGAGTCGGTGTCAGAGTCGGGAGTCGGACTGAGTTTGGGGCAAAGGAGTCGGTGTCGGAGTTAGCAGTAGGACTGATTTGAGGCAAAAGAGTCGGTGTCAGAGTCGGGAGTCGGACTAAATTTGAGATAAAGGAGTCGGGATTGTAGTTGGGAGTCGAAGGTTTAAAGTTCCAAAACTTGGAGTCGGACATTTTTCCTCAAAGTCCGTAACTCTGCCAGTGCTTGCGGAATCGTATTGATTTTTGGGTAAAGGAGTCGGAATCGGAGTTAGAGCCGGAGTCGGGCATTTTCTCTCCGATTCTCCCTTGATTAAAAGTTATATCAGCATAATGAGCGATGACAAATAAATAACAGCCAAAATGTTTGTCGGATGCTTTTAAAGTATGTCTGTGGTTCTACAATGTTTAACTGCAGTCTGACACTAATAAGAAGACACAAGACCTAGAGAGAATTCATTTGTTCGCTGAAAGATGCTAACAGGAGGAATTGCTGTATCTGCAGAGTAGGGATAACATGAGTTCACTATTGAGCAATCACGATTGCTTATTGCTTTCATTTGACCGTTTTTGACGTTCCTTTGATTTTTCCCACCGCCACCCTCTGCACCATCACCGTGGACAGGCGGGCTCCTCACGATGCAGCACCTATAGCGAAAGCCGTCTTCAGGTTGCATCCATGTCCTACACACACGCGCATACATACACAACTACACACACACGCACACATACACACACACAAACACATACACACATACATCTACACACACATACACCTACCCATACTTACACAAACACACACGCATACATACACACACATACACACAACTACCCACACATTCCTGCCTGCACACAGACACAAACACAAATGCCTACACACATACACATACCCCCCACACACACATACACATACCCCCCCACACTTATGCCAGCACACAGACACAAACACACATACCCGTACACACAAACACCCCCCCCCCCACACACACACAAACACACATGCCTACATACACACACTCGTGATTGCGAAAAACATAATTTGAATTCAAGATGTCAAAATTCAAATTAATTTTTTTTTATTTCTTATTTGAAACTTTTTTTTTCTTGAGCAGTAGCTCAAGAAAATACAGAGCAGCTGTTCTCCATCTGGGAGGCGCATGCCCATGTGTGTATTGGTGGGGGGAGGGGGAGGGAAATTTCGAGGAGGAGTGACTGGTAAAACAGTAAATTTAACTTTAATTTACTAATTTTTACTTCCTTTTTACAAAAAAGGAATTATTGTATTCGCGAAAAAAATTTCACTCAAAATTCGACCTTAATTTGCATTTTGCTCACCCCCGAATTAATGTTGAGTATTTTTTTCAACCCGACCACACGCGGATAGGTGCCTAAGAACGTATAAACACCCGAAATTTGACCATTTTGACGTTCCCCGTGTTAATTACAACGACTTTTCTCGTGACGTCTGTGTGTACGTATTGTTACAAATCCTGTAAATAGTAATTATTGTAGTAACGTAACCTGTAAATAGTTTCCCGTAATGAATATACAACCCCTTTTTCATATGGCTAAAATATACGACCCCTATTCCCTTTTTGTTCATTGATAAAATTTGATAACGGTCAACGCATTTCGAGAAGCGTGTGGAATATTTGAGAAAATTCTTATCGGTGTATTTAAGCCGTTAGCGATGGATAAACAGTGAGTTTCGATTCAGATTTCGAACTGAGTGTGTGTATTAGCTCTGTTTATAGCGAGTCATTTCGCTGTGTTGTTTTCGTATTTGGAAGTAAATACGTGTGTAAACGTTGAGTTTACGGTGTTGTGTGATAATTGCTGATGAATAATTTAGCAGTTGTTAACGGTTTCTCCTGTACATAGTGTAAATAAATTTCCTGTGTTTTTATCAAGAACTGTGTCTTCATTTCAAGAAAGTGGAAGTCGCACCGAATCCGTTACAATTGGCGCCCAACGTGGGGCTTCTTCTGGACTTTCTTGGAGTAAGTGTGACTTTGGACATTTTTTCGTAAAGACTTTTTTGAATTAGGACTTTATTTTTATGGTGATTACTCGCGCAATGGATGAACAATTAAAACAACTTCTTGACGCAATCACCTCTGTGAAGAGTGATATGGCGGCTAATCAAGAACAATTAAAAAGTGACTTGACTGCAAGTTTTACAGCCAATCAAGAACAATTAAAAAGTGACTTGACTGCAAGTTTTACAGCTAACCAAGAACAATTAAAAAATGATATGGCAGCTAATCAAGAACAATTAAAAAATGATATGGCAGCTAATCAAGAACAATTAAAAAATGATATGGCAGCTAATCAAGAACAATTAAAAAATGATATGGCGGCTAATCAAAACCAATTGAAAAGTGATTTAACGGTGCTGAAAAATGACCTAGTTTCTAACCAAGAGGAAATTAAAAACGATCTTACTTCGGTAAAGACTGTGATGGAAAATAAATTTAATGAGATAGAGCATCGAGTTGATGCTATCGAAGAGAAATTTGAAGAAAAATTAAGTTCCGTGGAAGGCCGATGCAATGCTGTAGAAAATAAACTGGAAGAAGAAGATAGAAAATTTCATCAACTTAAAGAAGACATCTTTAAAGACCTGGAAAGGAGATTGGCGACCGCGGAAAGCAGCTCTGTACAGTTTGGCGCTCCCACATCGGTTGCTCGACCGTCCATTAAACTTGCCACATTTGATGGGAAAACTTCGTGGCAGGTTTACAAAACTCAGTTCATGATAGTGGCGGAAGCGAACGGATGGGACTCTGCTACCAAGGCCTGCCATCTTGCAGCATCCCTGAGAGGTGACGCAGCGGACATTCTTCAGAACCTTCCGGACGGCCAGCGCCTGGATTTCGCCGCCCTCACATCTGCGTTGGAGCTTCGCTTCGGTGAGAAGTGCCAGAAAGATTTCAGCCGACTCCAGTTGAAGTCCCGTTTCCAGAGAACCGGAGAAACCCTGCAAGAGCTCGCGGCGGACATCGAAAGACTGTCTCATCTTGCTTTTTGCGACTGTCCTGCGGATGTTCGGGACAGCCTGGCACTCAACTACTACATCGACGGGGTTCGAGATCCGGAAATCCAGAAAGTTCTACGGATGGCGGATGTCAAAGACCTGAATTCTGCTGTTGTGTATGCGATGAAGTTGGAGGCCGCCCAGCAAGCAACCCGCAAGGATCGCCATTCGATCCGCGGCGTCGAAGCTGATGAGTCTGATTCCAGGTCGTCCCACCTCGCTGAACTCGAGAGACAACTCGGTGACTTGACAAGACATTTGAGCAGCATAACAGCCCAAAAGAAACAAGAGCAGAAGTGCTGGAAATGCGGTAGTGAAGGACACCTGCGAAGGAGTTGTCCGGCTCGCCAAGCTACGCGAGGGAAGGAAATCACCACCACTAAAGCTCTGCAGATTTCCTCTTCTAGTAGTGGCAGTGATGGACTTTTCATTTACGCACATGTAAATGGGAACCCCTGCAGACTGATTGTTGACACTGGAGCCAATGTGACAATCATTAGGACAGATGTGGCTCGTGAATTTGGATTGAAACTGCTGTGGACATCGCCACGCGTAAGTCTCCAGACTGTGACAGGTGACAAAATTGAGATTGACGGTAAAGTGGACTTGGAAATAGTGTTTGGGAATGCCACCTACCATCATACGGCATTCGTCGCTAATATCACGGACCCCTTCATTCTCGGATTGGACTTTTTGAAGAAATATGACTTCACTCTCGACTTCAAGACTAATGAGCTGCACTCGATGAGAGAAGACATAGCCGTTTTCCCTGCAGAGAGTGATGTAAAATCCGCTCATCAAATAATAGCTCAAACAGATTTATCGATTCCCTCAAGGTCAGAATCATTAATACCTGGCTCCCTTGAAGAAAGCAATAGTTTTCGATTTGGACTCATTGAATACCCTAACCTAAGCAATAACCTAAAAGGAGTGCTGGTAGCATCTACGCTTGTGGACCTTTCCAAGGATGTAATTCCTGTAAGAGTCGCCAACGTGAGTGAAAGGCCAAGGAATATTCGGAAAGGTGAAGTGTTAGCAACTTGTACTCCAGTAAACTGCATCATTAGAAGAATCAATTCCCCCGAAACTGTGTCTTCTGAGTCCTTGACATCGAAGTTAATTGGGAGTGCACCCTTATCGAAAGATCAAAGAACTGCTGCGGAACAATTGGTGGATGACTTTAAGCATCTGTTTTCATCTACATCGGAGGATGTTGGCCGTACGAATTTAACGCAGCATAGGATCTACACTGGAGAACACCCACCTATTAAACAGCATCCAAGACGACTACCGTTCGCCAAGAAGGAAGAGGTCGAGACCCTCCTGAAAGAGATGAAGGAGAATGATGTAATCGAACCTTCATCCAGTCCTTGGGCCTCTCCCATCGTCTTGGTCCGAAAGAAAGATGGCTCCACCAGATTTTGTGTCGATTACCGACGGCTGAATGAAATCACCAAGAAAGACAGTTACCCTCTTCCACGGATAGACGACACCTTGGACACTCTTTCCGGACACAAGTGGTTTTCGACCCTGGACTTGAAGAGCGGCTACTGGCAGGTTGAGATACACCCTGATGACCGAGAAAAGACAGCATTTACAACTGGACAAGGCTTATGGCAGTTTAAAGTGATGCCCTTCGGCCTCTGCAATGCACCAGCTACGTTCGAGCGTCTTATGGAGACAGTGTTAAGAGGACTTTCCTACGAATCCTGTCTGGTCTACTTAGACGATATTATCATCGTGGGACGCAGTTTCGAAGAACATCTGGCAAATCTTAGGAAGGTGCTGCAAAAGCTTAAGGAAGCCAATCTGAAGTTAAGCCCGTCCAAATGTAATTTGTTCCGCCGGGAAGTGAACTACCTTGGTCACATCATCTCTTCTGAAGGTGTACAAACCGATCCAGAAAAGGTATCTGCGGTCAAGAGTTGGAGTCGTCCCGAAAACATCCATCAGCTGCGAAGTTTCCTGGGGCTCTGCACGTACTACAGGAAGTTTGTAAAGGGTTTTTCCAACATTGCACGACCTTCGCATAAGCTGACGGAGAGCAAGCAAAAGTTTGAATGGTCCAAAGAATGCGAAGATGCATTTCTACGACTGAAGGAGGCTTTAACATCAACGCCTATCCTCGCCTATCCTCAGCCTGAAAAATCCTTCATCCTAGACACTGATGCGAGCAACGAGGGCATCGGAGATGTTTTATCCCAAGAAATTGACGGAAATGAACATGTCATCGCTTACTGGAGCAAATGCTTATCAAAGTCGGAGCGAAATTACTGCGTCACCAGAAAGGAGTTACTGGCCATAGTGAAAGCTGTAGAACACTTCCATCATTACCTCTACGGCCGAAAATTTCTGCTTCGGACAGATCATGCCTCATTAACTTGGCTTTTGAACTTCAAAAATCCGGAAGGTCAGATAGCCAGATGGATACAGCGGCTCCAGGAATATGACATGGAGATCAAGCATCGAAAAGGGTTATCTCACGGTAATGCTGACGCTTTATCAAGGAGACCCTGTCCTGAGAACTGCCACTATTGTTCCCGAATCGAGAAACAGTATGGAACGACTAGCCCTACCGCCTATCAGGTGACAGTGACTCCAATATCATCAGAACCTGATCCATGGAGTGACGACCAAGTTCGAAAAGATCAACTTGAAGACCCCGACATTAAACCAATTTTAGAGTTCATGGAAAGTGACAGTCGACGCCCTAGCTGGCAGGACGTTTCCATCTTCAGTCCTGCAACAAAAAGATACTGGGCTTTATGGAACTCACTCCATTTACGGAACGGCGTGCTACACCGGAAATGGGAATCTGACGACGGCAAAACATCTAGGTGGCAGTTACTACTTCCCCGATCAAGGATTTCAGATGTTCTGAAAGAAATACATAGTAGTGCGACTGGAGGACATTTTGGTGTCTTGAAAACCCTCAATAAAGTTCGGGAGCGCTTCTTCTGGAGCAAGGCGAAGGATGACGTGGAGAAGTGGTGCCATTCTTGTGACGCCTGTGCTGCTCGTAAAGGACCGAAGAAGAGAAGCAGAGGGAAGCTACATCTGTACAACGTTGGAGCTCCTTTCGAACGAATTGGGATCGACATCCTGGGTCCTCTTCCAAGAACTGCCTATGGGAACAAATACATTCTTGTTTCCATCGACTACTTCACCAAATGGCCGGAAGCATATCCCATTCCAGATCAAGAGGCTACTACCGTAGCAGAGACTCTAGTCCAACATTGGATCTCGAGATACGGAACACCTTTGCAGATTCATTCCGATCAAGGGAGGAATTTCATCTCTGCTGTGTTTAAGGGCCTATGTCAAATTTTCGGAATTGAGAAAACTAGGACAACACCACTACACCCACAATCGGACGGCATGGTGGAGAGATTTAACCGCACAATCCTGAATAATCTCTCGCTTATGGTATCCAGAAATCAACAGGATTGGGACAAGAAACTACCTTTGTTCCTGCTGGCCTACCGCAGTGCTGTCCACGAGACTACCGGATTTGCCCCATCGCAGATGCTCTTCGGACGAGAGCTTCGGCTACCTTGTGATCTCGTCTTCGGTCGTCCTCCGGGTGCGCCTTCATCGCCTGAGGAGTACATCCAGGATCTCCAGGCCCGGTTGGAAGACGTTCATAACTTCGCACGAGAGCGAATCAACATCGCGGCGGAGAAGATGAAGACCCGATACGACACAAGGTCTACTGGACATGAATTCAACGAAGGCGACAAGGTTTGGTTATGGAGTCCCATCCGACGGAAAGGTCTGTCACCCAAATTGCAGTCGCATTGGGATGGACCCTACAAAGTCCTTAACCGACTAAATGACGTCGTAGTGAGGATCCAGAAATCACCTAATGCAAAACCTAGGGTTGTACATTATGATCGGTTAGCCCCATACTATGGCCATAGTTCATGAGTATTACGTAAACAACCATGGTTGATAACATAAAAGTTGTAGATAATTTTTGCTTTTAATGTTTAGTAATATTTCTTGTTATTATTGTATTTTCTGTATCTGTTAGTTATTAATTAATGTGTATATTTGTGAACATGTGATAGAAGTTTGGCACCCTTTCTGGGGATTGTACTGCCCGGGACGTGCAGTCCTTAGGAAGGGGGCAATGTTACAAATCCTGTAAATAGTAATTATTGTAGTAACGTAACCTGTAAATAGTTTCCCGTAATGAATATACAACCCCTTTTTCATATGGCTAAAATATACGACCCCTATTCCCTTTTTGTTCATTGATAAAATTTGATAACGGTCAACGCATTTCGAGAAGCGTGTGGAATATTTGAGAAAATTCTTTTCGGTGTATTTAAGCCGTTAGCGATGGATAAACAGTGAGTTTCGATTCAGATTTCGAACTGAGTGTGTGTATTAGCTCTGTTTATAGCGAGGCATTTCGCTGTGTTGTTTTCGTATTTGGAAGTAAATACGTGTGTAAACGTTGAGTTTACGGTGTTGTGTGATAATTGCTGATGAATAATTTAGCAGTTGTTAACGGTTTCTCCTGTACATAGTGTAAATAAATTTCCTGTGTTTTTATCAAGAACTGTGTCTTCATTTCAAGAAAGTGGAAGTCGCACCGAATCCGTTACAGTATGTATGTATGTGAGGATATACGTATGTATTTCGCAAAACTCAAGAACGGTACGTTCTAGAAAGTTGAAATTTGAAACGTAGACAACTAGTGGGGTCTAGTTGTGCACCTCCCCTTTTGGCTGCATTCGGGTGTTTCTAAAGGGGTCTTTTGACCCTTTTTGGGGGAAATCAGTGTTAATTTCGAGGGATACTCAAGTGGTGTTATAATTTGGCGGACACTTGGCGATATATCGCCAGCCTTTTGGTCGCCAAGTTTTGGCGCCAACTTGGCGACAAATTTGGCGATTTTTTTGAGCAAACACATTGCTTATTGTTTTCAATTGATTGTTTTGATGTCCTATGATTTTATTTCCTCCCTCGCCTTCCTCTGCAGCACCACCGTCGAACGATCCCTCCCGATGCTGCTCCTCTAGCGAAAATAGTCTCCAGCTTGCTTCCATATTCTACACACACACACGCATACATGCACACACCTACACACACACACTCATGCTTGCACACAGACACAAACACACACGCATACCCACACACTCATGCCTGCACACAGACACAAATACACACGCATACATACACATATCTACACACACACACATACCCACACACTCATGCCTGGACAAAAACACACGAACCTACAATACACACAAACAGTAGTGATTGCGAAAAACATAATTTGAATTCAAGAAGTCAAAATTCAAATGAATTTTTTTTTGAGCAATCACGATTGCTTATTGTTCTCATTTGACCGTTTTAGGTGTCCGTGCCTTTTTCAACTTGGACCAGAAGCCTTTGCACCGCCCACCGTCTGCTGGCGGCGCGGCGCGGCTGCACGGTTTTGAGCTATCCGCTTCTCCCGGTCGGAGGCGTCCATGTCCTACACAAACGCACGTTCACACACATACACACTCACGACTTCACACACATACACTCACACACGCCTACGTGCATACACACAGGTCTACGCGCACACACAACTATGCACACGTAACCGCGCAGGAAGAGAGGCAGGCTTGGGGGGCACAGGAGCCGTTTCTAGAAACAATAACTCCAATGAGCAGGATCCTGTCTCAGTTCATGATTGCGAAAAACATAATTTGGATTCAAAATTTCAGAATTCAAATTAATTTTCTTTTTAAATCTGGTTTCAATTTGGCCACTGGTGATGTTATTTAGAGAGTAAACTATTGAATCACATTAAAATTACCAATAATGGGAAAATGACATTAAATTGGAGTAAAAGGAAGTCATGTAATGATCACATCAGCTCGTTTATTCATATGTAAACGTTTTCGATAATATCGCCTGCTTTTAGCGTATCTTTCATTCCCATATTTATAGTGTGTTCAGCGAGAAGTGATAGTGGAAGCAAACAAACATCGTGACACCTGGCGATAGCGTTGTCTGCTTGGCGCTGAGATGACTTGAAACAGCCGTTCAGGTAAATGAAATGTTCATGAACAAAATTGCCAATCCAGCAAGTAATTCATGAACGTGTCAAACGTTTGGCGTCAAACAACAATCTTCTTTGATTACTGCCGCTATCTCTTATCTCCGGATGCACTATATGTGAGTCTGGATTATGAGCATTAGTATACATGAAGACCAAATCTCGAGCTGGAAGCTAATCTAAGCTGGAGCGCACGTGGCTGCATTAATGTTTTTTTCAACTTGTGAATGTCACAACAATGGGGTTGTTTCCGAAATCTCAAAAGTATTTTTTTCTGAAAGAGCATGCTTAAAAACATAGGATCTGACCATTTTTTAAATAATTTGTTTCCGTTTAATATTATTAAAAAATTACCTGGATCGGTGAGTTTTCATTGTTTACATTTCTTGGCGATGACATCACAAATGATGAAATGCCTATCTGTGTTGCCACTCTTACAGAGCTAAATATTTAATTTGCATCTTTACTCACGTGTATTGGCAACGATAGGGTTGATAGCAAGCGTAGAGTGCAATTTTAATTCGCTGCTTGATTATCATAACGTGGAAACGTAGTAGAAAGATGCAACAAAAAGCATCATTTGTGACCTCATAAAGACCACGCCTTGTTTGAAAAATCGGTCATTTTAAAAAATTAATTAAAAGAAAAACTGCTGGAAAAATGAAAGTATTTTCTGGGCCCATGTTTTTTTTTTTTTTTTGCTCATTCTATCCATTTCAATGATTAAAAGTAGTAATTTTGACTAAAGGAAACCTACCCATTCTGAATATGCAGCAAGAATCAAGTTATTTTCTAACAATAGCCAAAACCAATTTAGCCTCATATGTGTAAAGTAGCCTCAAGAATGCTGGAAAAAAGAAAAAAACTTAGTCGACAGTGTTTTTAATTTTTTTCTAATAGTAATTAGAATTTGATTTCTAGGTGCTTTTTAATAAAAGTCTTCTACATTTAAATTCTATTTAAATGTAGAACAAACTTAAGCATTATGTGGCAAGACTATATACTGAATGGAATAAAAATTTAGTCTTGAAAAATTTCAATTCTTCATCATGTTTGAGATGGCGCGGACTAGATACAATATACAGGGTCGTTGAGGTAAATCCGCAATTTGTTTATTAACTGCCCTCTAGCGGTTGTTGAGTGCATATTTGCGAATAGGTTATCTAATGTGTAGTTCATATCGTCACGAGGCGCGCGCATATCGACTCGTTACAACAAGCAACACGTGAGCCGGGAACAAGACAGAAGAGGAGCGATCCTTGAGTCCCTTCGTGCCGGTAAATCACCAAAGGAGATTATTGAGTGGTTATCTTCAGGTCAGTTGAGTGGATGCTTCAGAAGTGCCCACCGTCATGCACACCAAATTTCCAGCAGCGGTCATAGTCCTTGGGGTTATCAGCAGCGAAGGGGATGTTATGCCACCTCATTTCTTTGAAGAAGGTCTCAGAATCAACGCCGATGGATACATTCACGTATTGGAAACGGTAGTCAAGCCCTGGATGAACATGGTGGCCGCCGGAAGAGATTATGTCTTCCAGCAGGACTCAGCGCCAGCCCACAAGCCGAGGAAAACCCAAGCGTGTCTTCACAGTAATGTGCCCTACCACTGGACACCCGACTTGTGGCCACCCTCCAGCCCGGACTGCAATCCTCTCGATTACTACTTTTGGGGCGTAGTTGAGGAAAAGGTTAACGCTAAATTTCATAATACCAAGGACGCGCTGAGAGCCACCATTACTGAGGTGGTGCCCAACGTGGACAGGAAGGAGGTGAAACATGCATGGGGTCGGTTCCGGTCACGTCTTCAGCGAGTGGTGGCAGCTAACGGCGGCTATATAGAATAATTTCTTTTTATGACATATTTTCTATAATATTGCAAAGTTGTGTACAAAATAAATCCTTTTTGTTTGCGTTATAAGAGTTTTAATACTCGTGTCCCATTTTCCGGATTACCTCAACGGCCCTGTACTATGATAAAAAACATTGAACGATTAGTAGCTAATGAATGATAATCTTGAAAAAATTGGCTTATTTCATTGACTGCTGTATTTATGCTAAGAGCATGTGAAAATCCATTAGGATTGTTGTTGTGTTGTGCCAACTAAGCCAGCAATTCGGGGTGCGTTGCTTCCCCTTTCCAACTGTACTGTAATTGGTGTGAAGTCCAACTTCCACAGTGCACCCATGCCATAAAGACCCGTTTATAAGGTAGGCAACCACTCACAGCACAATAACATCTTCCCGCAAAGAAAGGACAATGACAGGGGAGAGAAAGTACATCCATGCCCGAGAACAGGATTTGAACCCAGAACCTCCCCATCCACAGTAAGACTTCTCTGACCATTAGACAAGGCGGTTGGCAGTTCGTTATGGTAAAACCTCGATAAAAAAATTCAAACTGTTTTTCTGAAGCTCTATATGAAGTTTTGACAAACCACTAAATAATTTTCATTTTTCCTAAAATCTGTTACTTTAAATTAAAATCATTTATGCACTTGGAGCTAATTGTCTTGCTTAAGTTCGGTATTCAGGTGATTATCTTAGCATTATTCTACGGATGTAGTCAACAAGATAATATTTAAACAGCGAGCTGATGTGTGCACCACATGACTTCCTTTTACACCAATTTAGAGTTATTTCCCCATTTTTGGCAATTTTAATGTGATTCAATACTTAACTCTCTACATATCATCAACAATGGCCAAATTGAAACCAGATTTTAAAATCGCCAAGTTGGCGACAAAACTTGGCGACCAAAAGACTGGCGATATATTGCCAAGTGTTTGCATCAATTATAACACCACTTGAGTTTACATCGAAATTAACAATGATCCCCCCCCCCCAAAAAAGGGCAAAAGATCCCTTTAGAAACACCCGAATGCAACCCAAATTTCAACTTTCTAGGACATTCCGTTCTTCAGTTATGCGACATACATACGCACATCCGCACAAACATACATACGTACATACAGACGTCACGAGAAAGTTCGCTGTAATTAACTCGGGAATCGTCATTATGCATATTTCGCTTGTCTATACGTTCTTAGGCACTTATCCACGTGTGGTCGAGTGGGAAAAGAAACTCAATATTCATTCGGGGATGAGTAAAATGAAAATTAAGGATCTAAATAAATTTTTTTTCGAGTACAATACTTCCTTTTTTGTAAAAAGGAGTAAAAATACTTGTAAAATTAGAATACAATATTTGTAGAATCCCCTAATTTTTCAGCATCAGAAAAAAAATTGTACCATTGTACCACGGTAACTAGACACGGTGGCGACCAAAAGACTGGCGATATATCGCCAAGTGTCCACCAAATTATAACACCATTTGAGTTTACATTGAAATTAACAATGATTCCCTCCCCCCAAAAAGGGGCAAAAGACCCCTTTAGAAACACCCGAATGCAACCAAAAGGGGAGGTGCACAACTAAACCCCATTAGAAATCTACGTACCAAATTTCAACTTTCTAAGGACGTACCGTTCTTGAGTTATGCGACATACATACGCACATCAGCACATACTTACATACGGACGTCACGAGAAAAGTCGTTGTAATTAACTCGGGGAATGTCAAAATGAATATTTCGGGTGTCTATACGTTCTTAGGTACTTATCCACGTGTGATCGGATTGAAAAAAAACTCAACATTAATTCGGGGGTGAGCAAAATGGAAATTAAGGTCGAATTTTGAGTGAAATTTTTTTCGCGAATGCAATAATTCCTTTTTTGCAAAAAGGAACTAAAAATAAATTATAAAGAGTAGTAATCGAAACATTTTACAACCAAAAGCAATCTGTCAAAACTTGCGACCTAAACTAAACACACGTACTCAAAACACAATTAGTTTTTAACCCCCCCCCCCCCCCTGTCGCGCTTTCAAAGTTTCAACCCTTATCCTAAACATCCCTTAGAAAGTCAATTTACTTAAAACTCTGCGAGAAATCGAACTTTTCGGTAGAACGCCTTGGGGCAATATCAACAAAACGACAAGTATTAGGAGCACTTCTACTCCAAGCGTTGCCAAATCTTCCCTTGAAATTTTAATGCTTCCGGAGATGAAATTTTAATGTCGATGAATGGATCTCAAGGAGTAATATAGGGTTAAAATTATTGATTATATTACGATGTTGAAGTATTTTAAGAATAACTGCAAACACACTTAAAAAGTGAGCTTTAAACTTGAGTTAAAATTCATTTCTGTAAGTAAATATTTGAGAGCGTAATGTAAATACCGTTTTAAAAATTTGTGCATGTATTCTTTTTGAAGAATTAAAGTATTATTTGATATTAGTCCTAAAACGTCTCTAAACTAGTATGCAAATTTTAGAAAAGCAATAGAAATGCCACTGAAAATGATGTTTTAAAAGTTATTTTAAAGGTTAAAAATGTATTTAATCAAAAATGACTTTTCGAATAGAAAGTAGATAAAATTCATAGTTGTATGATAGACAATGTACATTTTTTAACTTTTTCCCTTACTTTGTTTTAAAGTTCAGTTCCGTTTTCTATCATAATCAATTGTATCTATAACACTTAAAGATTTATCTTCTATATAATAAACTATTTTTTTCTCCGATCTTCGATCCCTTTTAAAGAGGAGCAGGCGTCTATAATTAACTGGAATATCAAATGCTTGACATAATGGGGTTGTTTCCTTCAGTCAAAACTCTTTGTCACTGAAATTGAGAGAATAAGCAAAATAAATAAATAAATAAATAACATGGACTCAAAAAATACTTTCATGTTCCCAACAGTTATTTTTTGATTAATTTTTTAAAATGTCCGATTCTTCAAACAAGGCGTGGTCTTGATGACGTCACAAATGATGCAATTTGGCGCATCTTTCTGCTACGTTTCCACGTTATAACAATCAAGCAGCGAATTAAAATTGGGCTCTACGCTTGCTAGCAATCATATCATTGCCAATACACGTGAGTAAAGATGCGAATTAAATATTTTGGACCGTGAATGGCAATACTGAATGGCATTTCATTATTTGTGATGTCATCGTCAGAAGCGTTAAACGATGAAAGAGCACCGATTTAAGTAATTTCTTAAAAATATTAAACTTAAAGAAATTATTTAAAAAATGGTCAGATTCTATGTTTTTAAGCATGCTCTTTCAGAAGAAAATACTTTTAAAATTTTGGTAAGGACTCCATTAACTGCAAAAAACTTTTCTGTAAAACGGAATGCAACGTTTGTCTGAACTAACGTTTCGTTTTGTTGCCATGGCTACGTCATTTAGCACCTTCACGACTCTGAGAGGCCACAGAGTCTGTAATGGCACATACGAGGAATGGCGTCTGAGGTGCCTGAAAGTCTGTAATGGCATATGAAATAAGCCTCTGAGATACCAAAGAGTCTTAAATGACACATGGACTGAATGACGTCTCCGAAATACCACAGAATCGTAGCGGCACATGATTGAAGGACGTTTCGGAGTCGTTAGTCAAAGTGGCACATGAAATAAATGACGTTTCCGGGACGTCAGTGAAAATGGCATTCGAAATGAATAACCTTTTGCCAGTCGTCATTAGGCGACAAGAGGTCAGTTATTGTATTATTATCAGAACCATCAATGATTTTGATAGTATTTAAAGGGATTAAGAATATGCACCAAATATTAAAAATCTAACTACCACGAATGGCGTTATTTCTTTCAGTCAACAGTCAAAAGTAGTACTTTTTGTCACTAAAACTGACAGAATAAGCAAAAAAAAAAAAAAAAAAAACATGGAGCCAGAAAATACTTTTATTTTCCCAACAGTTATTTTTTAATTAATGTTTTTAAAATATTCGATTTTTCAAACAAGGCGTGGTCTTGATGACGTCACAAGTGATGCACTTTGCCGCATCTTTCTACCGCATTTCCACGTTATGATAATCAAGAAGCAAATTAAAACTGCGCTCTACGCTTGCTATCAACCATATTGTTGCTAATACACGTGAGCAAAGATGCGAATTAAATATTTTGCTCTGTGAATAGCAACACAGAATGGTATTTCATCATTTGTGATGTCATCGGACAGAAACATAAATATTGAAAGCGCGCCAATTTAAGTAATTTTTAAAAATATTAAACTTAAACAAATTATTTAAAAAATGGTCAGATCCTATGTTTTTAAGCATGCTCTTTCAGAAAAAAATACTTTTAAAATTTTGGAAACGACCCCGTTCTTCATCTACAAAACTAAATTTTTTACCAACGTAGCAGTATTTGAAAATACATTGTTTTCTTATAATACTCTAAGAAACATTCCTTGCTTCCATATAATAAGATCTTTCAACTTATGGTTTATACTTGTGCCCTAATGTATTTAGTATTTGAAAACTCTGTATCCGAAAAAGCTGTGAAATCTATGATATTGCTATTATAGCTTTATGAGTTATGCATTTGCGATATAAAGACACTTTTAAAAAGATCTAGCCTTCGTAAAACTATCACAGCTTTGAATGAACGAGGACATTTATGTTTGTAAAAGAAACAAACCTCCAGATCCTTAAATCCCCTTTAAAGCCCCATAGTATTGAACTACCCATTTCTTTTCCAAGCTCTTAAATCCGATCCTTACATTAACAACACCTCGAAGTCAAGCAGCTGTTACCTCAATACTTTCAAAAGACATTTGCGAAGACAATTTCAGCATTAATCAATATTAATTCACTTAAAGGCCTCGGTTTATAACGATATAATGTGTTCTTTCACGAAAATGCCAGTTTCGGCAGTGAATTATTGAATGTGGACTGTTTAGATTCTATTTACAGGGTTAGCATAAAAGAATATCCCGGGTTTAAAATTTTATATTTTATAAACTACTAGAGGTATCCGCACGGCTTTGCCCGTAGTTGAAAATTAAAAGGTCATTCGGTTCGCCTGTATTTTTACAAATAATGGATGACGAATTTCTCGTCGATTGGCTATGTTCATTCACTCTCCCATTCTACGTCATGATAATTTCGTAAATTACTCATACATCTTATAATAATTTTTATCCGGAAAATGTTCTTTAAATTTAAATAGAAAAATAATAAAATCGAATTTTCTAAAAATCGCTTCGAGATGCACACCCCCATGCTAGAAACTAAATTTGTGCCAAATTTCATGAATATCGGCCGAACGGTCTAGGCTCTATGCGCGTCACAGACATCCTACAGACATCCAGACAGAGAGACTTTCCGCTTCATTATTAGTAAAGATTACACTTAGCACTATAAATGATACATAACGAGCTGATGTGTGCATCACATGACTTCCTTTTGTACCAACTTAATGTTTTTTCCCTATTGTTGGCAATTTTAATGTGATTCAATAGTTAACTCTCTAAACATCACAAACAGCTGCCAAATTGAAACCAGATTTAAAAAATAAATAAATAAAATTAAAAAAAAATCGCCAAATTTGGGTCCAAGTTGGCGACAAAACTTGGCGACCAAAAGACTGGCGATATATCGCCAAGTTTGCATCGAAATTAACAACGATTTCCCAACCAAAAAGGGGCAAAAAACCCTTTTAGAAATATCTGATTGCAACCAAAAAGGGAGGTGCACAACTAGACCCCACTAGGACGCTACATACCAAATTTCAACTTTCTAGGACATACCGTTCTTGAGTTATGCGACATACAAACGCATGTACATACGGACGTCACGAGAAAACTCGTTGTAATTAACTCGGGGTTTGTCAAAATGGATATTTCGGGGGTCTGTACGTTCTTAGGCACTTATCCACGTGTGGTCGGGTTGAAAAAAAAAAAAAAAAAAACTCAACATTTATTCAGGGGTGAGCAAAATGGAAATTAAGGCCGATTTTTGGGTGAAATTTTTTTCGCGAATACAATACTTCCTTTTTTGTTAAAGGAAGTAAAAATATAGATAAACTGTCAAAGTTTTTTTTTTTTTTTTTCACTCACAAATGTTTGATGTGTTCGCTTTTCTTACGTGATACACATCTAACATACATTTTGTACTGTTTCACTGCCAATTTTTTGTAATGCTGCACATATGCGATCTTACAGTTCTTGCAATATTGTAGGCAATAGTGGTGTATAAACAATCTTTAACGAAACCATTGAAAAAAAAAATCACATGGGGTTACGTTTGGGGATCTGGCTGGCTAACGCCATAATGGGTAAATCATCATCACCTTCATTGCCAATCCAGACGTTACGAAACGTCTGTGGCGCAGCCAAGTGGGGGGAGGGAGGGGGGAATCTAAGGTCTTGGTTTTAACGTTGTTGCCAATCCTAATACAGTAGTTAATACACGTGAAAAGACTGTTGTGACCAAAAAACCCCTTCCCGAAGGAATTTCTGGCTTCGCTGGTGCGGAACGTGTACATTTAAGTAGTTACGTACGTAAAAAAAAGTGACAGTTTATCTTTATTCTTATGTATCATTTATTACATAGTTATTATGTAAGAGTGGTAGTTTATGAAATATTCTGCCGTGCTGAGCACAAAAGTGGTATCTGCAGCTGATTTCAAAAGGAGAAATTGGTGTTCAAAGTTTTGCGCCTGCAAGTATTTGATTTAGATGCAACTTTTTCAGAATTGTTTAAAAAATATTTCCCATTGACAAATGACCATAAAAAGTTGTATTTAGGTGCAATATGTGACAAAGAACCATCTAGTGACCGTAACTCAAATTTGAGAAAAAGTGCAGATACGACTTTTGTGCTTAGCACGGCAATATTAAGTTTCAAAACCAGGATATTCTTTATGCTAACCCTCTATAATATGTATCTTCAAATACTGAGTATTTCATAGCTATAAGGGCTTAAATATATTTTCATAGCAGATTTATTTTTTAAAAATTTTCGGAAAACATATTAAAGAAACTTCCGCAGCAAAATCATTTTAAACCATTAGTTTGGAGCAGAAATTAGTTATAGATGATTTTTTTTGAATTAAGTGCAACAAAATAAAATACATTTAAGAAACTCCTAAACAAAAACATACATACACAATCGAAATTTTGATACATAAAGTTTGATTAAATTAACTTGAAGAAAGAACGAAAAAATATTCTTTGGAACGCCAATCGACTAATGTTTCATAAAAGTTTTCTAATGTTTCGTATGATGAAGTATTAAAATTCGAGAAAGCACAACTAAAAATGTCAATCTGCGTTCATATCTTTCCCCACATTAAAACTTTTCTAGTAACAAGTCCGGTAAATTAATGCGCGAAAATAAAGAAAACAAAGCCGTAGATTCCTACAGGAATAGAATCCTCTACACTTCAGGGGAAATTATGCGAAATGTAATTGTTTCCTCTGCTCATTTCTTGGGAAGCAGATAAGTGACTAGGACGGTTCCCTCACAAGCAGAAATGAGCAGAGAGTGTCATTCGAATACGCAAGGGAATTATTCTGCGAATAGTTTTGAGAACACTCTAACTTTCGCAAAAGTCTCCCGGGGTCTTAGAAACTATTGAAATAGAATTCCTCTGCAGGCTTCAACAATGTGGTGAGTTTTAGTGGGATCGTTTTGGAAATATGAGATTTTTATTATGTCTGAGACGCATAACAAAGTCTTCGTATTCCACTGGAAATTAAAGTTAAGACAATAGTCTTAATTTTGTGATCAATTATGTCAGAGGCATTGCTAAATTATTTTACTTAATCTAAGTAATGAAGAGGGTGCTTATAACTAAAACTAGAAAATCGCCCGTTGAGGTATGACGGGGGAAAATTGCTTCTACATTTGAACGAAGCAATTGCCTGTTTGGTGATATTTTGACACTTGAAATTTTAATTCTAACTCCACTGGATGAACCCTAAACTCCAGTAGATAGCGTTCATTGTTGATAACCTTTTCGTTTATTCATCCTCCTAAAATGAGTCTTATCAGTAAAACGGTTGAGTTACAGGATCCAGTTCAGCCTTGTCTAAATAAAGCATTTTCCTGCATGTCAAACTTTGCCAGAAAATATTATAAAATTATTATGCCGTGGCATGAGTTTCATTGTTGATGACGTCAGCGTTACTCAATCAGTGAATTCGCGATTATATATGTGAGGATTGCCCTCTTTGAATCAGGGGCACCCCCGAACTTAAATTTTTGGCAGGGCGGAAATTCACAATTTGCCCGATGAAATTCCAAATTTCGCCGAATGATGATAATTTTGTTGAATAGTTGTTTATTTCATTCTTCAAAGTATTTTTTCTGAAGAGCATGGACAAAAACAGTGGGTGAGTTACTTTTTTTCTTAATTTTGACTTTCTTTCTCCCTTAAAAAAAGGCGTTCAGTACCTGTTTTCATTCTCACTGCTGACGTCACAAGTGAACAAATCGCTAGGGTAACCTAGAGCCGCTAGGCCGACGCATCAGTTTAAGTTTAGCCATTTTGGATCGGATTTTCATTGTTGCACTGCTAGGGTTACCACAGCAAAGTTTCGTATTTCGCCAAATTAGCCGAAAATAATATTTTATTTAATAAACAATTCACGTGCCGCTAATAATTGCTCACAGTGAACAATCACCAAACGCGATAATTCGTCAGAAAAGACAACCACTCAAACACACGCTCCGAACTAAAATGGCTGAACTTAAGCTGATGCGTCGGCTTATATATATAGGGGCCTTTTGATTTTTAGATCGGATTTTTCATTGCTGTGCTTCTAAGGTTACCACAGCAAATTTTCGGATTTCGCCAAATTTGCCGAAAATAACATTTATTTAATAAACAATTCACGTGACGCTAATAATTGCTTCGAGTGAACAATCACCAAACGCGATAACTCGCCAGCAAAGACAACCACTCAAACGTCAAACACACGCGCCGATGCAAAATGGCTAACCTTAAGCTGATGCGTCGGCTTGTATATATAGGGGCCTTAGTGTAACCAGAAGAAAGTATCAGGGCAGTGCCAAGCTTTGCCAAATGAATAGTTAATTTAAATAACAATTCTCGTTCCCGCAAATGATTGTAGGCAGTGAAAAATCCCAAATGTTGATAGCTTGTCAGAAAAGACAACCACGCAATCCGATCCAAAATGACTGTTGGCTGTCTTCACTTGTGACGTCACAGGATAAAAAATCTTGCTTAAAAATCTGACATTAACAAAAAAAAAAAAACTGTTAGGAAAATAAAAGTTTTTTCTGGCACCATGTTATTATTGTTATTTTTTGCGTATTCTATCAATTTCAGCGACTAAAATCAGTAGTTATGACTAAAGGAAGCACCCCATTATAACGTAAAACATCGAATACAGCTACTGTATATTTAATGCTAGAATTTCAGGAGTGTTCGACTAGGCCCTAGATTGTTTTATTATCGGCATCAATTCACAGCAAGAAACTTGAAAATGACCTGATAAAAATATCATGGCAACTTTGTAACAGTTACTAAACAATTCTAGAGTTATCTTGAGAGTGCTTCGAGTTTTCAGAGCTTTTTAAATTAGGTGCTCTCATTTTATTAGTTTTTAAACTTTTGTATAGATGAAAATAGGGAAATTCATGCGTTTGTTACTATGGAATGTCTTTTGAATTCCCCGACACACAAAGGAAGGGTGTTATAAATTTGACGTGTCTGTGTATCTGCCTGTGGCACTGTAGCACCTAAACGGATGGACCGATTTTGAAAAAAAAAAAAATTTTTTTTTTCTGTTTGAAAGGAGAGTTGATAGAGTGTTCTTAGCTAGGTTACGTCTTCGGGTGACATTAAATAACGAAGATATTAATTAAAACCCCGAAAAGGATTTTCGCGATTTTTACTGTGAAAACATATTTAACAATTTAGTAAAAATGAAGAGTAATTTTTTCTGCCTCTAATGGAATGTGTTTGGAACTTCCATGTTCTATAGACTTCGAATTAGAATGTTTTTTGAAAGCATATTTTAAATACGGCTAAGCGTTTATCCACGATATGAGGTCGTTTCCAAAAATGTAAAAGTATTTTTTTCTGACAGAGCATGCTTAAAAACATAGGATCTGGCCATTTTTAAAATAATTTACTTAAGTTTAATATTTTTAAAAAATTACATAAATCGGAGCGCTTTCATTGTTTACGCTTCTGTCGTGGGACATCACAAATGATGAAAAGCCATTCAGTGTTGCCATAAACAGAGCAAAAAATTTAATTCGCATCTTTACTTACGTGTATTGGCAACGATAGGGTTGATAGCAAACGTAGAGCGCGATATTTAATTCGCTTCTTGATTATCATAAGGTGGAAACGTGGTAGAAAGATGCGCCAAAATGCATAATTTGTGACGTCCTAAAGATCATTCCTTGTTTTCAAAATCGGACATTTAAAAAAATTAATTAAAAAATAACTGTTGGCAAAATGAAAGTATTTTCTGGGTCCATGTTATTAGTTTTGCTTATTCTATCAATTTCAGTGACTAAAAGTAGTACTTTTGACTGAATGAAACAACCCCATTGGTAAACGAATTCATTGTTTGCCAACAAGGAAAGAAAATGCAATGATTGAAAATTTTTATCTGTTGCCAGCTTCTATTTGTAAACAAATAAAATACATGCAATTGATTTTTAACAGTATAAGGCTTTTAAAAGAATTTTAAATTTTCCCTCTTGATTCTACATTTGCGACTCCGTCAGGGTTTTTGTTTAATTTTTAATTTTAGCTACTTGTACCTTAAAACATACGAAGTACAAAGAACAACAAAAGTGCTGAATTTATTTAACAGCATATCATACAAATGGAAGTTTGACAGAGAAGCATAAAAAACAACCTCATAATAAATTGCCTCATATAACAAATATTTCTTTTTTTCAAAAATTGTTTAGGAAACACAAATATCGAAAATCTATCAACGAGAACTTCAACTGGAAATGATGTATTGAAATGACACTCGAGAGGTTTAATGAACTTTAACCAAAACTAAAGTGATTTATTATTCAATTGAAAATAATTAATCATGTTAAATAAAGATCGTGCAATTTAATAATGTCCGCATTATTTTTACCACATTTCTGAGATAATCTATAGCTGTAATGCAAATGCCTTTTAGCAAAACAATTTATTTTCCTAACAAAACCTATAACAACTTTTTTTAATTATCTTTTCGTTTCAAAGTGATGATATATTGAGGTAAGCATAAAATCATGTTATTTGGTAATATATTTTTTTTCCAAGTAGGAGTTAATTGTGTTGGGGCAAATTGAAATGCTTCATGTTTGACGCACTATTTATATCCGTTTTAAATTTTAGATGGAAAAAGAAACAACATTGCCTGTCCAACCATTCATATTTAATTTGTATCAACAAAGCTTTTAGAACCAACACAAAAAAACTTTCACCTGTACTGGTTATGAGCATTCTCCAAGATATAGAAATTAAAACTCAGGTGACTGAATTTCACAAATGATAATCAATATTGTAAATTCACATCTTTTTGGTCACAATATAACAGGGGTGTCCATTAGGGTGGAGTGAAAAAAATGAGTTTTTGATTTTCGGAAACGGGTACCTTTCAGGTACTGTGTATGAAGCTTAGTAATAAATCTGTAAAATTTTTACGAGCTCATCTTGAGTCTGCGCATTTGACTTAAAATTTTGAAATTTTCTTAGACATTTCAATTTTTTTTTTCAAGTATTCGAAATGAAAAAAATGATGACGGATGGTTATTAAAGGGCAGAATGAGGCCTAAAATGTACCAAGATTTTTTGAAAATCCATTTTAGATTATGATTTCAGACTGCGCATCACGCCCAAAATTTATCAAATCTCGGAATGTCTGATATTTTCAACATATTGAGCCGACATGGAGTTCTCAACAAGCAGACAAGCGTGGAGTCCTGCAATATACAAACTCTATACATTGATTGAAGGCTTGATGAGACGCTGCTTTTAAACAAGACAGAAGATTGCAAAATGCACAGAACAAATATTAAAGTGGACCACATTTCTCTAATACAGGGGCTTGAATCGCGGTTTATCAATTACACAATACCGTTGTCTGGGAAAGCCATTGACATTGAAAATTCTATATTACCGTACTTTTTAGAAAACAACCTCAGAATGTCTGAAATTTTCGCATTGTTTCTGGTATATGCAATACAAACACAGGAAAATACAAAGGTGTAATTAGGAAACTGGAAGAAAAACTTAGTAGATCTCTGCAGTAGGTCATTTGCGAATAACATTAAAATCGTCTTCCTTAGCAGAATTTGTGGAAAAGCTAGATGAACCTACTGGTGGACTGTAAGGAGGTAAAGCAAAAATACGTGAAATACACCGCCAGCTCAGTCATTTCCAGCCGAGGACTGCAGTTTCGTGCTTATTAGCACTCATCAGCCCGGCATAGGGCTAACTGAGTACTTTGCTTCGGTCACTCGTCTGGTCTGCTAATTCTATATAAGCTACCAGTTTGTTTCGCACTCTTGGCTTCCTTAAGAGGTTTTCCATCTCCAGCTCAATCACTCTCCTATGCCGGGCTGATGAGTGCTAATAAGCACGAAACTGCAGTCCTCGGCTGGAAATGACTGAGCTGGCGGTGTATTTCACTGGATTAACTAGTTAACTAGTTAAAGTAAGCCAATTAGTTAATAATGCAACAATTTGTCATCATTGATCATCCAATAATTTGGGGCTGTTTATAGTCAGAGATAAATTTCAAAACTTGTCGTATACATGAAAATTGGATATCGGTATAATGAGGAGTGTTACCTTACAGAATCTGGGTTATTCGCTTCAGTTACAACTTTCGCCATGTTTCGTTTTCAGTTAGTTTCACAACATCTTTAGAGCTTCGCACTAATTATTTCAAACACACTTATACTTAAGTTTATGTTAGTCATGTCGATGTATAGCGCCCCACATAGCGAATAAAACTCGTTATCGATTAACATTAATTAACTCAAAGCTAATTATTTTAGTTGTGGGTTTTCTTTCCTCTAAGGCATTAAAGTTGGTTAATTATTCTGGAAAACAGCCCCGTTCAGTTCAGATATGCAAACTTTTGCCTTTATCTCCTACGGGCAGATCGAGTATTTGAAGACGGTAATACGAAACAGGAGATTGCCAAACTGTCAGATTCATGCTTATTCATTTGAAATGCGAAATTCCTTGGAGAAATGCAAATATTTCTTCGTTTTCCTATTTGAAGTCTAATTTGCATTCAATGTAACATTTATTGATTGGAACCCTAAAATTGTCAAGAAAGATTATTTCCAAAGTTAAGCTATCGGTGTTGGAACGGCGGAACTATTTTGAGGACAGGGTAGTTGCAGAGAAGTCAAGTCCAAGTCACTGCATAATATAGAAAAAAAAATATGTTCAGCAATAGTTAATGATGCAAACAGTGTTTTTACTTCCTTTTACAAAAAAGGAAGTATTGTATCCGGGAAAACAATTTCACTCAAAAGTCGACCTTAATTTCCATTTTACTCACCCCAGAATGAATATCGAGTTTCTTTTTTCGACTCAACCACACGTGGATACGTGCCTAAGAACGTATAGACACGCTAAATATCCATAATGACGATTTCCGAGTTAATTACAACGAATTTTCTCGTGACATCTGTATGTACGTATGTATGTACGTATGCATGTGCGTATGTGCGTATGTATGTCGCATAACTCAAGAACGGTAAGTCCTAGAAAATTGAAATTTGGTACGTAGACTCCTAGTGCGATCTAGTTGTGCACCTCGCCTTTTGGTTGCATTCGGATGTTTCTAAAGGGGTCTTTTGCCCCTTTTCGGGGGGAAATCATTGTTAATTTCTATGTAAACTCAATTGGTGTTATAATTCGGTGGACACTTGGCGATATATCGCCAGTCTTTTGGTCGCTGAGTTTTGTCACCAACTTGGAGACAAATTTGGCGATTGTTTTTTATAAATCTTTCAATTTGTGCCACTGTTGGTGATTTTTAGAGAGCGAACTATTGAATCACATTAAAATTGCCAGCAATGAGGAAATGACATTAAATTGGAGTAAAAGGAAGTCATGTGATGCACACATCAGCTCGTTATTTTTTGATATAAGAGGCGTCCCTCGTGTAACACGTTTAATTCGTTTCGTGTAGTACCAAAACCGTGTTATACGAGATTTAAAAAAATAACTTTTTAACTTATTTCTTACACTAATTAATCATGTACATAGAAAAAATCATGGGAATATGCATCGTGTTGTATCGAAACCCTGTTTCGTGTGACATCGAAACCGTGCTATACGAGACTTAGAAATAATGTAAATCAAGGGATGTGTACCGTGTTATATCGAACCAAGTTTCATAAAAACAAAGTAAAAACTTATTAGAGTTATTAAACATTAATAGAATGTGTTATACAAAAATAGAATTCCATCATTTTTAAAGATAACATTCGTGCTATATCAAAACCACGAAGTCTTAAATTCAAGTTTCGTACCGTATAATATCGAAACCGTGTTATGATAATCGCAAATTTGGTACCGTGTAATATCGAAACCGTGTTATGATAATCGCAAATTTGGTACCGTGTAATATCGGAACCGTGTTATGATAATCGCAAGTTTTGTACCGTGTAATATCGAAACCGTGTTAGGTTAATCGCAAATTTGGTACCGTGTAATATCGAAACCGTGTTATGATAATCGCAAATTTGGTACCATGTAATATCGAAACCGTGTTATGATAATCGCAAATTTGGTACCGTGTAACATCGAAACCGTGTTACTATAATCGCAAGTTTCGTACCGTGTAATATAGAAACCGTGTGATGATAATCGCAAATTTGGTACCGTGTAACATTGAAACCGTGTTGTACAAGTACCGGTTATACGAGGGACACCTGTATAATGTTTTACTTTTAAACAGGTCCATTTATCTCCAGTTTGTAAAAAGTAAATACAAACAACGATTAAAAAAATATTGAAAACATCTTTTTACTTATAAGTACGCATATCCAAAATTAAAGACTTTATTTGTACTTTCATACTAAATATAGTGAATTTTAAGTTGCGGACAGATTGTAGGTTAATATTATGCAAAAGTAATAACACTGCTTTAAAATTGCACGAACTGATGAAGAAAGAATAGGCATGCAAGTGTTTGGAGATACGAAGAATTCAGTTTTTAAATGAAAAAAAAATGCTTAGTTATGAAAAGATATTAGGTAAAAGACCTGAAGACTTTAGACTCAATTTAAGAAGCTTTACCACTGAAAATTGCCATTTACCAAGCATAATTTCATATCAAAATTTTTATGTGCCTTTTACATATTTTTGTAATCCTTATGAGTAGTACAAAAGATACATGTACATTTTGAAACATTCTTGCAGCAATTAGGGCGGAAAATTTTTTGGCTTAATAATTCAATACATTTGGTAAATTTTCTTTTGGCGAAAATTAGAGACAAGTTTATAAATGCAATTTTAAACTTGTACAGTGTATTGTGAATCAAATTGACTTTTAGCCAAAAAAAAAAAAAAAAAATTACTTATTTTCTTAGTGGTTGAAGACATCTTACTTAAATCATAAATACTTTCCACAGAAATTATTACACTGTATTATTTGATTAACTCAGATATATGACCTAAACAATATTTGCTTATTACTTTCTCTCGAAAACATTTCTAATGGGGTCTCCAAAATACAATATGTGCATTAGTAGTAATATTTTTAAAATATAGGTAAGCATTCCTTTGTTTTTTCACATTATCACTTATTCACGGTTGTTACGAATAACGGCTAATACGAACAAATGGGGTCGTTTTCAAAATTTTAAAAGTATTTTTTCTGAAAGAGCATGCTTAAAAACATAGGATCTGACCATTTTTTAAAGTAATTTATTTAAGTTTAATAATTTTGAAAAATTACTTAAGTCGTTGCTCTTTTATCGTTTACACTTCTGTCGTGTGACATCACAAATGATGAAATGCCATTCAATGTTGCGATTCACAGAACAAAATATTTAATTAGCATCTTTACTCACGTGTATTGGCAACGATATGGTTGATAGCAACCGCAGAGCGCAATTTTAATTCGCTGATTGATTATCATAACGTGGAAACGTAGTGAAAAGATGCGCCGAATTGCATCATTTGTAAAGTCATAAAGACCACGCCTTGTTTGAGAAATCGGAAATTCTAAAAATTTAATTAAAAAGAAAACTGTTGGGAAAATGAAAGTATTTTCTGGGTTCATTTTTTTTTTTTTTTTTGCTCATTCTATCCATTTCAGTGACTAAAAGTAGTACTTTTGACTGAAGGAAACACCCCATTATAATGTTTCCGACCATTATTATTTTATTTTTCGGAGTTTATTTTTAGTTATTAAGCTAAGATTCTTTTTCCGCTGATTATGTGGCAGTCTTGTCATTATTTCTCAGTTGATGAATGTTGTGACAGTAACTTCTGTTCCAAATAATTGTTGAAACGAATATCAATCAATTAATTTGTTTCACTCTTTCGTGCTTTTTTTTTTTTTTTTGACACCTAAGTCTTGATTTTTTAGTTTATTTAAAATTTTGTTTTTATGGACACTCAAATATTCATAATTATTATGACGACAGCAATTATTTTAACTCACAAATAATCACCCATGTAAACATTACTTTTTTCTCGAGCTTGGTATTTTTAGGTACAAATTTAAGAAAGTTTCATCTCCTACATAAGGGCATGACGTTTCCTCCCACGGGATGAAATACAGTGGGCTACCAGCTAATAAATCAGCTACTTTAGTCCCAGGTAAGTTAATATATATCAATTTGTTTGTTTTGGTTTTTTATGTCTATGTAACGCTTAATTATTAACTTCAGAAATTGGTTTAAATTTTGATTTTACGAGCATTCAAATAACTACTGGCTGAATTTAATGAAGATTATTATACTACTTGAAGGATGTTGTAAAGCATTGACATTATTATAAATCTTTTGTCGTAGCTGGAGAGAAAACTAAAGCTTTATTCGCGTGTAAAAAAAAAAAAAAAAAAAAAAAAAAAACTGATTAGTCAAATTTAAAACCTTTCTTAACATGTCAAACCGTATAAATATAGCGATAACAAACCGAAAAGCACATAAATTTGACAGTACAATATTCATATCTCGAATACTTTTCTTTTAGTTAAAAAATAATAATAATAATAATAACCAGTAATAACTAGCACGTTTTGGCTATCACGAAACTTTCTTTTATATCTATCTTCTGCATTCTTGGATCTAATTACTCATGTAATTGCAACTACGAAATTCTGCTATTCGGAAAAAGAAAGATAATGTGGTCGTTTCCAAAATTTTAAAAGTATTTTTTTTTCGAAAGAGCATGCTTAGAAACACAGGATCCATTTTTAAAATAGTTTGATTAAAGTTTAATATTTAAAAAAAATTATTTTAATTGGTGCGCTTTCATTGTTTACGTTTCTACCGATGACATCCCAATTAATGAAATGCCATTCACATAGCGCAATATTTAATTCTCTTCTTTACTCACATGTGCTGGCAACGATATGATTAATAACAAGCGTAGCGCGCAATGTTTAATTCACTTCTTGATTATCATACCGTGGAAACGCGGCAGACAGATGCGCCAAAGTGCATCATTTGTGACGTCATAAAGACCACGCCTTGTTTGAAGAATCGGACATTTTAAAAAATGAATAAAAAATTAAGCGTTGGGAAAATGAAAGTTTTTTCTCGCTTCTTGCTATACGTTTTGCTTATTCTATCAGTTTCAGTGACTAAAAGTAGTATTTTTGACTGAAGGAAGCAACCCCATTGGGAAATGAGCGATCGTAACTCATTGCCGTTAAATTTGTGGCACCACTGCATGTGCGAGGATTGTTTTTCCTCTGTATAGGTAAACAAAGAATCGAGAAATATGTAGCAGTAAGTTATCAACCCTAAGCTAGGGCTAAGTGAGAACCACATGCAATATACAGGGTGTCCAGCAAAGGACTCCCTGGTTTAAAAATTAAATATCTCGAAAACAAAGGACGATATTGAAATAAAATAAACGTATGTTTATTGTGAAACATATAAAAATCATATACAGGAACTCTGAAATTAGTTTAAAAAATTGCCAACAGGTGGCGCTGCACGCTGTTATTGCAATATAAGTCTCCATAAATAGTGTTGCGAAGAGGTTGGACGATAATTTGTAGCGCATATGTATGCATATCTGAGATGCTAAGCTGCTGCTGAAACAACTAATTTTTTCGCAACACTATTTATGGAGACTTCTATTGCAATTACAGTGTGAAGCGCCATCTGTTGGCAATTTTTAAAACTAATTTAAAAGCTCCTTTTATGTGCTTCACCAATAAACATACCGTTTATTTTATTCCACCATTTCTTTGTTCTCGAGATATTTAATTTTTAAAACAGGGAGTCCTTTGCTGGACACCCTGTACCAGGCAGCTCAGTTATCACATACAGAAACTGTAATTTCGTTTTTGTTAGAACTCATCAATCTGGAATAGTGAATAACCGAGCTGGAGGCAAATGTCATCTCATTGAAGCTGAGAGCGCCAACAAACTGGTAGATAAAATAAATTTATTTCACCAGTGAGTGTCAGTAGCATGGTGCGGTTCGCCTCGTAAATTGAAGGCAAATCTTGGGTATTTAGCAGTATGTTACCGCCCCTAAGCCAGGGCGAAGGCAGTATACATGCAATATTATGGTTATCACATTCAGAAATTGAAGTCTCTGGATGTGTATAACTGGGCTGTCTCGTATATTGCATGTGGTTTTTCAATTAGCGAGTAGAACCACACCATGCTGTGGACACAAGGGTGGATCCAGGAAATGTTCAAGGAGGGAGCGATTTTTTACTCTTTACTCTTTGATACTTTAATTTCTAAAAATATTCGAAGGAGTGTACTGAACCCGTTCGTTTACCTTTGCTTAATCAAAGGCGTCCTACAGTTGTGTTTCTTTCGAAAAATATTCAGGGGAAGCCCTTGATTATACCTCTAATATCATCTAAGATCGTCTAAAATTGAGGTTTTAAAACTTTTATGTCGAAAAAAATCCAATGAAAAGTTCTGGTCCCTATCTCCAGAGCAATAAGAGATGGACTACGATTGCGTTTTCAAGACTCCAATTCCGTGAGAATTCCGGGGAAGAACTCTCTTTCTCCAAACACTAACGAATATTATGTTAAATTGCCGTTTTAGGAACTTAAATATCAAAAATATACCTGAAGAAGGTTCCTATATCTCGCTCAAGGAGGGGGCGATCGCCCCCATCGCCCCTCTCTTGTATCCGTCCTTGTGTGGACATTCGTTGGTGATATAAACTTACGTTATCTACCAGGTTGTTGAAGCTCTCAGCTTCAAGGAGATATGGCATCTGCCTCTAGCCACTGCTCTAGCTCGGTAATTCCAGACTCATGAGTTCTAGCAAGTTCGAAAGTGCAGTCTGTGAATGTGATAACCGGGATGTCTGGTATTTTGGTGCGTTAAATATGCTGGTGGTCACATTCAGAATTTGAAGTCTCTAGATGTGATAACTGTGCTGTCTCGTATATTGCATGTGGTTTTTCAATTTACGAGTGAAACCACACCATGCTGTGGACATTCGTTGGTGATATAAACTTACGTTATCTACCAGTTTGTTGAAGCTCTCAGCTTTAAGGAGGTATGGCATCTGCCTCTAGCCACTGCTCTAGCTCGGCAAATCCAGACTGATGAGTTCTAACAAGTTCGAAAGTGCAGTTTGTGAATGTGATAACTGGGATGTCTGGTATAATGGGACGTTAAATATTCTGGTGGTCACAAAGTCCTCCAAGTGAAGTGATACCTCTGTGGATGATGAACCAGGGATTGCTCGGTGTCTTCTCTGGTTCAAAAAAGCAGAGCTTCCTTCAGGGTCCCATCCAACTGGTTAAACCGCAAATAGTGGTAGGTACGGGGGACCTTGAAGTGAAAAGTGTCAGGTATATTGCATGAGGGAAATATGTATTTGCATAAGGTCACCATAAAACAGCAGGATTACCAAAATAAAACTACTCACGCAAAAATTTGACTACCGTGCCAATTTCCGAAATATTCGAGCAAAAGCAGAATCAAAAATGAAAAATTCAAAATAATTTTAAAAGCGCTACCTATTGTAATTACAAATGTTTTATTTGTTAACAAATAGAAAATGGTAACAGATAAAAATTTTAAATCATTGCGATTTTTCCCATAGACTAATAATAAGAGTAGACAGAGCTTTCTCATTCTTGCTGATGGAGAAATTTAGTTCAAACATGTACATGTGACTGGTGTGGGGGTTTGGTGAAAACTTTGGCAGCATGGTTGCTAGATTGCAGCATTATCTATAGTTTGGCACTCGACATTTATTTTAAGACGGAATCGACTTGCATAAGTTTCTTTTTTCTTTCCCCAGTGCTGAGATTGAACTGTTTTTCTTTTAGTTATGAATTATTTTAACATTAGTCATTCGTTTTAGATAACAGTGTTCAGTAACTTTTATTTCATTTGGAACTGCTCATTTTAAGTGTAATGTTATGTGTTGACTTAAAGTATTCGCCGCAAACAAGTTGAAACAAGTTGCCGTGTATATTATGCTGAAACAATTACTGCCTATACTACATTTCTTGCAAAATTGAAAGAAATTAGGGTATACTAGGTTTCTAACGAATGCTGATGAAATATCTGATTTCCAAAATTTGCTGTCTACGGAAGCTGTCCGCCGTAAGCTATACTAGATGGTATTTTGCTATGGCTTACCTTGCACATTGTTGTATTAATTTTACCCCCTTGTAAACCCGAAACCCGTTTTGACAATAATTAAAAATTGTTATTCTTTATTAATGTGGTTTTATCAATCTCATATCCAGCCGAAAAGTATTGATTCAATATTTTATAATTCGTCTCCTTTGATTAAAATAAAATTGAACGGAATTGAACTGACAAAGACAAACACAGAGTCTTTCAATAAATATGTAACTTTCAGTTTCAATAAATTAATATATATTTTAAGACTAAAGTCCAGTAAGATTCCTATCTCTTAGATCCTCAAGCACTCAACTTTGTGTGTTTGATTAAGATTTCTACCAGATCAACTCTTCCTTTCCAATTTCCCAATGGTACGTATTTTAATATCAGCGAGGCATTGATGAGCATCTCATCCCTTCATTCACGCAGTTAATTCTTTTCAATATCCTCTTTGAAGTCAGACGAATCGTAAGTTCAGGGAAAATTACTTCGGTATTAATCGCCAATCGGAAAAGAAAGTTAGGATGCAGATTAAATTTCATTACGTTCATCAGTCTTTTTCAAGATTTCATGTAGTTGCTAGTAAAATATATTTTACTAAAAATCCTGTTTATTATTAATACGTATTTATTTCATATTTTGGTACTAATAATTTTATTTGGGATAAATGAAAAATTCATAAAATTTGTGTAGTTGAGGAATTTTAAAACATTTGCATAACATAAAATCATGCTTCGCTTAATTTGCTGTTGTTCAAATCATTATTTAATACTTCTGTACAAATGCATGAATTAAACTATAAGTGAAATCAGTCGAAAACATTTTTTTACACCGGATGTAAAACTTTTTTCAAACCTTTGTATAATTTTATTTGTTAAAAACAGTCAAATTTTGATCATTTTCTTAATGATGAATACAAATGTGGTTAAGCAATTGGAAATGTCGGCATAATGTCGTTGACATGTACAATCATGACAATTAAGAATATTCATCTGCTAACTTGAAACAGAATTACTTACTTTTATTTATTTATTTATTTATTTATTAAAAGCATTGCACACTACAGAAATAATCCACTTACAGTGGCAACAATATAGAAAATGCAATTAAAAAAAGCTATACATTTAAAATATTAAAACATAATGATTTAAAATTGTTAAATGACAAGTTAAAAATATCTAAATCATGACAATGAATGTCAAAAAGTTTGTAAAATTTAAAATGACAATAATTATCAACATAGTTCCGTCTGGTAAAAATATTTTTAAAAGAAAAATGACTCCTAAGAGTCCTACTTGGGACAGCAAGTTGTATCGAATTGACGATATCTGAGCAGTGAATTAAATTATGTAGAACCTTGTAAAAAAAAAAAAAAGACACAGGAGCTCACGGCGTGATTTAAGAGTGGGAACATCATAAATATTACATAAATGAGAGTAAGAATAAGTTAAAAAAATTTGATTATTAGTTCTGTAACATAAGTAATAAACAAATTTGGATTGAACCTCTGCTCAAGAGTTTTAGACTTATTATTGTAATAGGGATTCCAAATAAGACTGCAGTACTCGAGTTGGAGCGCACAAGACAAAAATAACGCGTTTTAAGTGCTTGCTCATTAGAAAAATCTTTGTTCTTGCGTTTTAAAAAACACAGAACCTTATATGCCCTTGAAATAATGTTGTACATATGTTGCGTAAAATCAAGGTTAGTATTAAAAGTGATGCCCAAACTTACGCAGTAATAAGTTTAAATTTCTGTTACAGGGATAGCAATAGCACAGTCGTAACTTGATTGGGTTTGATTTTTATAACAGAAGATGCTCCAGTAATGCATTTTCGAACTGATACCTGTCGATGACAATAATTTTTTCTTTTTTAGACACAGAAAAAAAAATTAGGCGTAAAATGAATTTCTACATCGCATCCTGATTTTGATTACTGATCAGAAATGTAGGATGGTTGATAATTTTCTTCTTAAAGCACATGACTTCCTTTTACTCAAATTTAATGTAATTTCCTCATTACTGGCAATTTTAATGTGATTCAGTAGTTTACTCTCAAAACTTGGCGACAAAACTTGGCGACCAAAAAACTGGCGATATATCGCCAAGTGCCCGGCAAATTATAACACCACTTGAGTTTACATCGAAATTAACAATCATTTCCTCCCAAAAAGGGGCAAAAGACTCCTTTAGAAACACCCGAATGCAACCAAAAGGGGAGGTGCACAACTAGACTCCACTAGGAGTCTACGTACCAAATTTCAACTTTCTAGAACTTACCGTTCCTGAGTTATGCGACATACATACGCATATCCGCACATATATACATACGTACATACATACAGACGTCACGAGAAATGTCGTTGTAATTAACTCGGGAATCGTCATTATGGATATTTCACGTGTCTATACGTTCTTAGGCACTTATCCACGTGTAGTCGCGTCAAAAAAAAAAAAAAAAAAAACTCAATATTCTTTCGGGGGTGAGTAAAATGGAAATTAAGGTCGATTTTTGAGCAAAAAATCCTTCGCGATAACAATACTTCCTTTTTTGTAAAAGGAAGTTAAAAGAAAAGAAAAAAATAACTCGAAAAATGTATAGATTTTTTGTGTCTAATTTGCATGTTGGAAAAGGGAAGCATGGCAGTTTCGTCAAACACCTGATTAATCTCTACGAAACTTTGGTTTTCCTAGGAACAATTTAGGAAACGTGCTCTAAAACGATCAAAGAGCAAAAGCAGTTACCAAATAACAACAAAATCATTTATAATATTTAAAAAATAGCACAAGAGTTAAAATCACACAGTGTCAATACAAACCTTCTTCCTTGGACGCTAAGTAAAATTTAGTCCTTTATGCCTTAGATTTACAGTGTGTTCTGTTTTAACCTGCAAGACCTTTATTTTCGCAACCGTTAGTCCTAGATGTAAAATTCCAATAGCAAAAATTTTCAAAATCAGATTCAAAGTTAAGATATTGAAAGTTTGAAGGGAAAATGAAAGTAAGTCAAAAATTACAAAATTTCATTTTTTATACGGTTCGCATGTCCTCTAACTTATATTTAGGGAAATAATCTCCATTAAAAAACAATTCCAACACAAAAAGTTTGAAATAAGTATGACCAATATTCACCGAGGTATGAAACGCAGCGTTTTGTGACTTGCACCTCTTTTCACTTGCCGACAATAACACTTTTTGGGGGAAAATATAGCAGTTAACACGTGTTTAAAATTAAACGTGTGCATAGAGTGTGGTTTTTCAAAATTGTTCGAGGTTTTGTCGCGTGTTTTTGCGCATCACAGCATAACATTTGCATTTATTTTTGAATAGCAATGAAAAATATAAATACCTTGTTGCTCTTACTTAGACGACCTGTCATTCTTTTGAAAGGGCGGTAAGTTGCAATCTCATGTTTTGTATGGTCCTTTAAAATTTTAAACTGGAATATCTCCCTGAGTTTTGGTTGTACAAATGTCAAATTTTTTGTGTTAGTAATATCTTTCAATGGAGATTATTTCCCTAAATATAAGTTAAGGGACCTGGGCCCGTATAAAAAGTTAAATTTTGTATTTTTTGACTTATTTTTATTTTCTCTTCAAACTTTCAATCGGTTAACTCTGCATCTGATTTTGAACATTTTTGCTATTGAAAGTATACACTTAGGACTAACGGTTGCGAAAATAAAGGTCTTGCAAGTTAAAACGGAGCACCCTGTATACTCTTATCTAAAGTACTAATTCATTAGATATGGTCTGGTTACAACAGAGCACTGACAATTAAATAAAAATGGCGTTCCCTTTTACATACAATTTGTTAAGGGAGGGGGGGGGGATTACTGCAATCCTATTTTACAGCTCTTACGAGAGCTGATTCCACATAGCAGTATTGAGAAAACAATCTTTTTATTTTACAATTTCAAATAATTCTGCTTATTCATGTAAAATTGGAGACCAGTTTTAAAATTTGTATGTGTAAATTGTTTGTAAACATAAGGGTTGTTAGATAAAATTTCAAATGCGAGAACATACCTCAAAAAGTTTGTCTTTATGTATAACAAAGTACTTCATTTGAAAACACAGCAAGAATGTTTGTGGCGAATTTAACTTGTTGTCAAACTAAGTTGAGATGCATTTGAAACTTCCGGCTGAAGTCACTGGAAACTAACTTCCGGTTGAAAACTTACCTTAAAAAGGTTGTCTTTGTGTGTAACAAAGTACTTCGTGCTATCTCTGGAGCACAAGATCGCGCCTTAACCAACTAGACTAGCGACGGCTAAAAAGTACTTCATTTGAAAACACAGCACGAATGTTTGTGGCAAATTTAATTTGACATCAAACTAAGTTGAGATGCATTTTAAACTTCCGGCTGAAGTCACTGGAAACTCACTTCCGGTTGAAAACTTACCTTAAAAAGTTTGTCTTTGTGTGTAACAAAGTACTTCATTTGAAAACACGGCACGAATGTTTGTGGCGAATTTAATTTGCCGTCCAACCAAGTTGAGATGCATTTGAAACTTCCGGCTGAAGTCACTGATTGTAACTGATGTGTAGTGAAGTCAGTTGTTTGAACAACATTCTAGTTAGATGTTTTTGTGGAGCAATTAATTGTTGTCTAGAAAGTTAACTTCAGAATCTAGACTGCGTTAGGAAATACTCTACCGGTTACACCGCGTGGTTAGTCCGGTGTGGTTATGACGTAGCTGGAATTTCTCTAGGGAATCCGGTAGAGCAGCTGTGTTTCCGAACGCTCGTGATTACACCGCGGTAGTTCTAGTTCAGTAGCAAACGACGCTCCAATGCAAGCGTAACTTTCATGATGGGAAAGTCACGTGCGTTACGATCAAAACATGAAACACGACCGGATTGGCCAATACAGACTTTGTGATCTCGCTAACCGCGTTCAGACAGCGGTGCGACAAGTTGCTACCAAGTCGACCGCCAGAAAGTGACCGCAACGTTTCCGAACGCGGTTAGGTGACGTCACCAGTTCCACCAGGTGGCACCGAGGCGACCGATCCTCGCTTCCGAATGCACCCCTATTGTGCATTCGGAACCGGTGACGTCACTTAACCGCGTTCGGAAACACTGCGGTCGTTAACTGGCGGTCGACTTGGTGGCAACCTGTCGCACCGCTGTATGGAAGCGGTTAGCGAGATCACAAACGTCACGAAGTATGTGTTGGCCAATCCGGTCGTGTTTCATGTTTTGATCGTAACGCACGTGACTTTCCCATCACGAAAGTTACGCTTGCATTGGAGCTTCGTTTGCTGCTGAACTAGAACTACCGCGGTGTAACCCCGATCATTCGGAAACACAGCTGTTCTACCGGAATTCCTAGAGAAATTACAAATACGTCATAACCACACCGGGCTAACCACGCGGTGTAACCGGTGGATCATTTCCGAACGCAGCCCTAGTGAGCCACGTTGCTCGTTATGTCTACTATTTACGTTAAATTATTATTAATTCTCATTTTGCTATCTTTTATGTATGGATAAAGGCATTTTGCAGCGCTTCACAGTGAGTACTACACGGCACTAAAAACACAGAATGGAATTTACATCATAAATGGAAGGATATGACACTCGGGGCACCCGTGGGGATTTGATACATGACCTCCTTTACTGCGTGTAAGAAGCTGTCAGAGCAAGTGCTCTCCACTGCTCGACCACGAAGTAAAAATACTTGAAAAATTAGAATATCGGGGCCGGAGGGGCTCGGGTTCGATCCCCGCTGGTCGAAGACCCACCGTCGTCATTAAAGGGGACTGGGCGACGTTAAATATGCTCGTGGTCTCAATGTCCTCCAAGTGAAACGATACCTCTGGGGGTGCTAGTACCAGGTAGCTATTAGCTCTTGGACTAGTTCTAAATTCTCATTAACTGTTCGATCCGGTGATGGTGCTGCCATCTATCGGTATATAAAATAATGGAGGCAAGGCACTAGTATGCAGACCTCGACATAAAAATACAGTTGAAGTCAGTTGTGACTCTTGAATAGAATAGAATAGAAAATTAGAATAGGGGCCGTGGTAGCCCGATCGGTAAGGCATTGGACTCGGGGGCCGGAGGGCCTCGGGTTCGATCCTTGCTGGTCGAAGACCCACCGTCGTCATTAAAGGGGACTGGGCGACGTTAAATATGCTCGTGGTCTCAATGTCCTCCAAGTGAAACGATACCTCTGGGGGTGCTAGTACCAGGTAGCTATTAGCTCTTGGACTAGTTCTAAATTCTCATTAACTGCTCGATCCGGTGATGGTGCTGCCATCTATCGGTATATAAAAACAATGGAGGCAAGGCACTTAGTATGCAGTCCTCGACATAAATGCAGTTGAAGTCAGTTGTGACTCTTGAATAGAATAGAATAAAATTAGAATAGGGACCGTCGTCATTAAAGGGGACTGGGCGACGTTAAAATGTTCGTGGTCTCAATGTCCTCCAAGTGAAACGATACCTCTGGGGGTGCTAGTACCAGGTAGCTATTAGCTCTTGGACTAGTTCTAAATTCTCATTAACTGCTCGATCCGGTGATGGTGCTGCCATCTATCGGTATATAAAAACAATGGAGGCAAGGCACTTAGTATGCAGTCCTCGACATAAATGCAGTTGAAGTCAGTTGTGACTCTTGAATAGAATAGAATAAAATTAGAATAGGGACCGTCGTCATTAAAGGGGACTGGGCGACGTTAAAATGTTCGTGGTCTCAATGTCCTCCAAGTGAAACGATACCTCTGGGGGGTGCTAGCACCAGGTAGTTATTAGCTCCTGGTCTAGTTCTAAATTCTCATTAACTGTTCGATCCGGTGATGGTGCTGCCATCTATCGGTATAAAAAAAATAATTGAGGCAAGGCACTTAGTATGCAGTCCTCGACATAAATACAGTTGTAGTCAGTTGTGACTCGGAATCGAAATTAGAATAGGGGCCGTGGTAGCCCGATCGGTAGAGTGTCGGATTCGGGGCCGGAGGGTCCTGGGTTCGAACCGCGATGGTCGAAGACCCACCGTCGTCATTAAAGGGGACCTGGCGACGTTAAATATGCTCGTAGTCTCAATGTCCTCCAAGTGAAACGATACCTCTGGGGGTGCTAGCACCAGGTAGTTATTAGCTCCTGGTCTAGTTCTAAATTCTCATTAACTGTTCGATCCGGTGATGGTGCTGCCATCTATCGGTATAAAAAAATAATTGAGGCAAGGCACTTAGTATGCAGTCCTCGACATAAATAGTTGTAGTCAGTTGTGACTCGGAATCGAAATTAGAATAGGGGCCGTGGTAGCCCGATCGGTAGAGTGTCGGATTCGGGGCCGGAGGGTCCTGGGTTCGAACCGCGATGGTCGAAGACCCACCGTCGTCATTAAAGGGGACCTGGCGACGTTAAATATGCTCGTAGTCTCAATGTCCTCCAAGTGAAACGATACCTCTGGGGGTGCTAGCACCAGGTAGTTATTAGCTCCTGGACTAGTTCTAAATTCTCATTAACTGTTCGATCCGATGATGGTGCTGCCATCTATCGGTATAAAAAATATGGAGGCAAAGCACTTAGTATGCAGTCCTCGACATAAATACAGTTGTAGTCAGTTATGTCTCTGAATAGGAATAGGAATAGGAAAATTTGAATACAATATTTGTAGAATCCCCTAATTTTTTAAATCAGAAAAAAATTGCACCAGGGTAACTAGAACGTGGATTATAATCGTATTTAACTAATTTCATGCAGAAAGGTTGATCAGCCTTTAATTGGAAATTCAATGTTCATCATGTTCGTTGTTGAACAATGCCTCTTTAAAAACGTTTACTAAAACTTTCAGATTAACATAATCTCCAACTTTAAAAGCAATCTTCATATATATAACTAGTGGTACCCGCACGGCTTTATCCGTAGTTGAAAAATGAAAAGGTCATTCGGTTCGCCTGTATATTTACAAATAATGGATGACGATTTTCTCGCCAATTGGCTATGTTCATTCGCTCTCACATTCCACGTCATGACAATTTCGTAATTTACTTGTCCATCTTATGATAATTTTGCTCCGGAAAATGTTCTTAAAATTGAAATAGAAAAAGAACAAAATCGAATTTTTGAAAAATTGCTTCGAGGTGCACACCCCCATACTACAAACAACCTTTGTGCCAAATTTCATGAAAATCGGCTGAACGGTCTAGGCGCTATGCGCGTCACAGAGATCCGGACAGACAGAACCACATCGAATTTTCGAAAAATCGCTTCGAGTTGAACACGCCCATGGTACAAACTAGTTTTGTGCCAAATTTCATGAAAATCGGCCGAATGGTCTAGGCGCTATGCGCGTCACAGCGATCCTGACAGACAGAGAACCGGACAGAGGACATTCAGCTTTATTATTAGTAAAAGAAAGATAAAGATAAAGATAACCACTGATCGGGTAATGCTCCTGATGCTATCAACAATGAAACTTACGCCATGGCATGATAACTTGATAATATGTTTTGGCAATGTTTAAGATGCAGGGAAATGCTTTATGGTGACAAGGCTGAACTCGATCCGGTTACTTAACTGTTTTACTGGTAAGACTGCGTCATTTCAGGGGAATGAAGAAACGAAACAGTGGTCGACAATGAACGCTATCTACTAGAATTTTGGTTAATTCACTGGAGTTTGGGTTAAAATTTCAAGTACCAAAATATCACCAAGCAGACAATTGCTTCGTTCAACTGTAGAAGCGATTTTCACCCGCCATATCTTGACGGGCGATTTTCTAGTATAAATGTGGCTTCCACACAGGACAAGCTTGATCTAAGAAAGAATTGACTTTTTTTTTTAAATTTTTTTACATATTATTTGTTTATATTTTATTTCTTTTATTCAAGCCTGATTGTTGAACATGCGTCACTTAACGCAATTTTTTTTTCTTCTCGAGGAGGAGCGTGGAACGCCGAGCAACGCAGCTAGTATATAGCTTGACCACGAAAAGAAGCGGATGACCTTGAAGCAAAACAATCATTTGTATCATTTGCAATAAGTTGTTTGTTATTGTTATGGAACAGATAGGATTAGAGAGACAATTAATCTTACTATTCGGTGCTTTCTGGCAGATTCTACCTATTACAGATAACACAAATAATGTTTCGCTTCAAGGTTATCCGCCTTCTTTTCGTGGTCAAGCTATACTATAACGCAAAATGTCCACACCATTTACATAAAACCTATAGCTAATTTTCACAAAACTTGACGTGTATGTTTTTTATACGGCATTGGAAAGTTTCATGCGTACAAAATGGACACTCTATCGCAGAGATCGCTGTCCTTAAAATTTCTGAAAGTCGTCATTTATACGCACAAAAGTTGATTTTCGGGCTTATTATTTAGTTAATACTATAACATCAAAAGATCAATAAAACGAAAAGAAAACCATACATGACTGCAAGCTTACTTGACAATGGAGAAATAAGCTGAGGTCAAGAGAAGGAAATAGTTCCTGGCGCCTTGTTCGATATTCGGGTGAAATTACGGATTACTGGATTAGTTAGTTAAACCCACGCATACGTAACCTTTTTACTTCCTTTTACAAAAAAGGAAGTATTGTATTCGCAAAAAAAATTTCACTAAAAAATCGACCTTAATTTCCATTTTACTCACCCCCGAATGAATATTAAGTTTTTTTTCGACTCGACCACACGTGCATAAGTGCCTAAGAACGTATAGACACGCGAAATATCCAAAATGACGATTCCCGAGTTACTGCAGCGAATTTTCTCGCGACGTCTGTATGTACGAATGTATGTATGTGCGTTGTGCGTATATGCGGATGTGCGTATGTATGTCGCATAACTCAAGAACGGTAAGTCCTAGAAAGTTGAAATTTGGTACAGAGACTCCTAGTGGGGTCTAGTTGTACACCTCCCCTTTTGGTTGCATTCGGGTGCTTCGGAGGGGGTCTTTTGCCTCTTTTTAGGGGGAAATCATTGTTAATTTCGTTGCAAACGCAAGTGGTGTTATAATTTTGCGGACACTTTGCGATATATCGCCAGTCTTTTGGTCGCCAAGTTTTGTCGCTAACTTGGTGACAAATTCGGCGATTTGTTTTAAAATTTGTTTCAGTTTGGCCACTGTTGGTGATATTTAGAGAGTAAACTACTGAATCACATTAAAATTGCCTGTAATGGGGAAATGATATTAAATTGGATTCCCCTTTTTGCTAGATATAACAATCATTTTTGACAAAATCTTTCTATGCTGATCTCACCTTTGGATTCACGATGACTTCCATATTTAATCTTTGTTCTTCTACCAAGCTGGCAATTGTCTTCAATTTCATCCACAAGTTGTTTGTATTGAAAATTTCAGAAAAGAAATAAATAACTTTACAGATACAGAGTTAAGTCATTCTGAAGAGAAAAATGAGATTTCTTCCGCGGGTCCTCTCTCATTTTTATAGACAAATTTAGGTGGCATGTGGTTCATTTCATTTGAATGGCTGTAAAATACATTTTTAAAATATAAGTTCAATGAGAAATCTTCGCCAGCAAGTTTGAAGAACATTGTGTCTGCTTGCCACCCCCATTTTTTGACATAAACATAGACAAATTTGGCGTTTTTTTTTTTTTTTTTTTTTTTTAAATCTGATTTCAATTTGGCCACTGTTGGTGTTATTTAGAGAGTAAACTATTGAATCACATTAAAATTGCCAGTAATGTGGAAATGACATTAAATTGGAGTAAAAGGAAGTCATGTGATTCACACATCAGCTCGTTTTATCAGAATTTCTGTCAATCGCGTAATATTTTCAATTTTACCAGTTAAGCAGCGCGTAGCATTTCATTCATTTGAATCAAACGCGACAGCCAATAGCAGCTCATAGACAGATGGCGATCTCCTCTTATTCGCGAAGTAGGTAGTAAGTAGCTAATAAGTGTGACGTTTTATCTGTTAAATCGGTTTTTCTTCCACATGTCGCGTCGTGGCGTCATTGTCAACTTAAGTTGCAAGCAAGTATAATATAGTAGGTAGGAAGTAAACATGAAAATGGTAAAATTATTTAAAATCCTGTTCAGAAAAATTCTCATTCCAATACAGAAGGCATGAATTGATATTTCTTGAAGCGTGAAAGCTTCGATTGCTTTAGTTTGATTTACAAGTACATTTCAAAAAGTAATTATTCAGTGAAAAAAATATTTCCTATACATTTATCACAAATAATTGCAAGAACTGTTTCTATGCTCTCTAAATCTAATTTAGGAAATAAAGACTAAATCGAAATACAGTCATTGCTTAAAAGATCCCTTAAAAAATGTCACAGTTATTCGGTCTTGCTATGGAATAATTTTTTCATTTCAAATATTTCTGCAATGTGCATTTTTATACAATTCTTGAATTTTTTAACATTTGTGAAAGAGATTTTCCATTAACTTATTAGCATACACCAATTAATTCAAGAGGACTAATTGAAAATTTCGCGTTAACATGAGGTTTTTTCTTCATACCAAATGTGTTACGGGAGTTTGAAATATTTATTCACATTAAACGGAAAAAAGTTAAGTATTTCCTTAAATTTTTTATCGGGTGGCATATTTTAACCGAATTTCGAAAGAAAAATCTAGTTTAATGTCAATGTTTTGAAGGTTTTGTCGCATAATTAGTTATCATTAATACTCTATTGTTATTATTATTATTATTATTTTATGAGCAAATAATATTGCCTATTTTAGTCATTTTGTCACACATTTTCCCTATCACAAAATCCTACTCTTCAGTTTTTATTTTTCAATATTTATTTAATTACTTGGTTTTTTTGACATTTTTTGTTCTTAGCGATCTTTTACGATGAAATAAGCTGCCTTTCATGTCTTTATTATTATTATTATTGTTTTAATTTACAAAAAAAGTAGGCTACAAATAGTGCTATGTGTGTAACGGTAATTTTCAAACCCAAGGGAAGGGGGGAGAGTAGTTTTGGTGTCAAAAATGCATCAAATAAGCACATACGGACTGCGCTGGTAATCGAAAAATTGAAAAAATATACCATTAAAGTACAAATAATTGATTTATGAAGTACTAACAGCTGTGTGTCATTTTTGTGGTCTATCGCATAATAGGAGCCTTTTCATGCAAAAAAATAAATAAATAAACAAATAAATGAATAATAAAAAAATGAAATAAAATGAAAAAAAAAAAAGAACTTTTCCCGATTTTTGAAAAAGTGAAGTTTATAGAAAACATTTTCGGTTTAAGCTCTTGAGCTCAAAGGATTCTAATATCTGAATTCTGAATTTCAGGCTAAGCTCAAATATTACTATTATTTTTCTTCAAAATGAAAGTGGCAAAAAAAAAAAGGTACCCCATATTCAGAGCTTTTGCTCTTGTGTTTACGGCATCTGAAAATAAGCAAGGTTGTATTTGCAGAACTACATCTAGTTCTTGCGCGTATGATTTATACTTTGGTCCTCCAAGAAACACAAGTTTTGACATGGTAAAGACAAATTAGAATGTTAATCAATAAAAAAAAAAAGGTAAAATTCTTCACTTTTATTTTTTGAATGAAGAATGTATATCTAATAATTATTACAATATCAGTTCTAGAAATTGTACACTAAAATTTTTAGTTTGCCTGCAGTGCATTGGTAAGTTAGACCGGGACACGTTTACGTAGTGCCCTTTTTTTAAACGAATTATTACTGGAGAGCAAACAGACGTAACATATTGATACTGCACCCTAGCAAATATCCTCATAAGTTTTTGAGCATCAGTCGAGCTTCGGTCTAAGAAGCAGAAAGAATAATTTGTTTTCTAATAAGTCGAGTAAATTTTGAGTTGAACGTTTTGAAACTTATTGTGAATAAATAATACTTAGTTAAGGAAAAACAAATACATAAAAATTAGCAGAATTTTATCCTTTTTTGAGAATTGTATTTGTATGAAATGAAATGTTATTAAATTTTTTTGCGCGTTAAAAATAAATCCCAACTTGGCGACGGGGCAAGTTTACGCGGTGACGTCTAAGCACCTTTATACGCATGTTCTTACTGTGTCTTACTTCTAAACATGCCCTGACGCTTGTTTTCGCTCCGAACTGTCTCAAAATTTTTTAGTATTTCCGGGCTATTTCGTTTTGAAAATCACCATTTAATCTTAATTGAGTTACAAATTCGTAACTTATAACTTACAATCATGTAGTGATGTCTTCATGCCCGTTCAGCTTTTACTTTATACGCTATTCAGTGTGTAATAAATTTGCTTCATTTTAACGATGGTAAGACATTATGTTAAAAACACTAACAGAACCACGTTAGGAGTCAAAATAAGTATGCGTAAACTGGCCCCGTGTCCGCGGCAAGTTTACGCAACCGACTTGGACTGAAAAATAATTTTTTTAACTGTTAAAAGGTACAAACTGAGCAACAAATGAATCTAAAAATTTTGACTCCATTAACTGCTTTATAAAACCGCAATGTCTAAAATTTCCTAAGTTAAAACATAAAATTTAGAAAATTCATTGAATAAAATCCTCGTAAACGTGCCCCGGTCTACCCTGTACATTTTACGCAACTGAACACATTTGAAGAGTATTAAATCAAGTACATTAATCCTGATTTTATTTATATTTTCGTTCAAAAGCTCTCTTTTGATGAACAAATAGTAGTCGTCAATCATTGCTTCCGAGAATAATAGAAATTACTTTTATTTTTCGTAGAAATGAGTTTCTCATTTGGAAATAACATAGTACTTCAAAGAAAGTAACAGTCATTTCAAGGTATCATAAGCTTATTTCTGTCAAACATGGATCCAATGGGGGGGGGGGGTATGATCTCCCCTTTTTTAATGGGCCAAATATAGCCGATTACTGAATTTTTAGGACTTTTATTCCCAATTTGTTATCTTTATCTTTACTAATAATAAAGCTCAAAGTCTCTCTGTCTGGATGTCTGTGACGCGCATAGCGTCTAGACCGTTCGGCCGATTTTTATGAAATTTGGCACAAAGTTAGTTTGTAGCATGGGGTTGTGCACCTCGAAGCGATTTTTTCGAAAATTAGATTTTATTCTCTTTCTATTTCAACTTTAAGAAAATTTTCCGGAGCAAAACTCTCATAAGATGGACGAGTAAACTACGAAATTATCATAACGTGGAATGGAAGAGCGAATGAACATAACTAATTGGCGAGAAATTCGTCATCCATTATTTGTAAATATACAGGCGAACCGAATGACCTTTTAATTTTCAACCACGGGCAAAGCCGTGCGGGCACCACTAGTCTAAAATAAAATAATGCTTATTGGGCAATTTTGACTAACAAAGTCATTTTTTTCAGTCAGTGCTTACAAATTCAGAATAGATATACTTTTTAAAAAGTTCCTTTATTAACCGACTTCAAAAAAGGAGGTTATGATTTCATATTGCGGCTTTTTATGTGTGTTTTCGAATTATTCCAACACTACTGGACCGATTTGATTTTTTTTTTTTTTTTTTTTTTGTTCGGAAGTGTATGTTTTGGTATTCAGATGGTACCATTGTACACTGCTTGACAATTGCTGAGGATGCAATTACATTTTTTGGAATAGTTAAGAATAAATAATGATAAAAGAAACAGAACGAAATATATAGTTAGTAGGGAGGATGTGCCTTTATTATAAGTAGAAAATAATACAGATATTACTGCATTAATGAAGTAAAAACTTAAAAATAAAAAAATAATCCTACTTAGATCATTTTCATACAACACCAAAAAAAATGATCTAGGTCAGAATGATGGAGACATGACTACCTTAATATGATGTATGATTACCGGGGACACTGATGCACAATTTACATCTGTTTTCCATACTCCCCATTATTTATTGAGGAGTGCTTGGGGGATATTTTCCCCACTCCTCTCTCAATGCGGATTTGAGTTCTTGTACTGCTCTGGGAGGAACGGTTCTTCGCGCAACACGTCATTTTTTAAGTGCAGAACCGCTACGACCAATGCCTCGGAAGAGTTTCTGAATCTACTTCAGCACTTACGAAGAAAAAATTCAAAGGTCCCTTTGATTTCCGAATTATGTCACCATTCAAAACGTCTTTAATCAATTTCTTATATTAATACTCTAAATTCTTCCTAAACAATAGATAAAGTTTGAAAAAAAAACTCTAATTTTATGAATGGTGTTAGTTTTAAACAACTAAGAAGTACAACTAGAGTTTAATTTCAGAAACTGAGGGAGTGGGAGGAGGGGCACGCAAGTGTTCTCGGAAATACAAAAAATAGTCGTAAAAATTAGAGTTCAAAATAATCATAAACATTGAGCAGAAAAACCCTTTTAAAATTTGCACCCGAGTTTGTTTTGACGTGCAGTGGCGGATTTAAAATATAGCAAATGTTGCAGTTGCGAGAGAGGCCCCATAATCAGGGGGGCACCGTAAGAGTTACAAAAATACTTATCATACACTGCTTGACAATTGCTAAGGAACAATTACGTTTTTTGGAATAATTAAGAATAGATAATGATTAATGAAACAGAACGAAGTGTATACTTAGTAGGGATGATGTGCCTTTATTATACGTACAAAATAATACAGATATTACTGCATCAATGAAATAAAAACTTAAAAATAAAAAAATAATCCTACTTAGATGATTTTCAAACAGCCACAAAAAATGATCTAGGTCTGAATGATGGAGACATGAGTACCTTAATATGATGTATGATTACCAGGAACACTAACGCACATTTTACATCTGTTTTCCATACTCCCCACGAATTACTGAGGAGTGCTTGGGGGATGTTTTCCCACTCCTCTCTCAAGGCGGATTTGAGTTCTTGTACTGTTCAGGGAGGGATGATTCTTTGCGCAACACATCTGCCAAGATATTCCCAGGCAAGTTCAATTGGATTTAAGTAGCGTAAGTAAGCAGGCCACTGCATACATAGAATGTTTTAACTTTGCAGTGTGTCTGACAATGCTCAAGTGCTTCCGTGCATCGTCGTCCGTTAAGAGAAAATCTGGACCGACAGCCCCCTAAAAAGATGAACATGGTCCAGCATAACATCTCTGCAATACATTCGCGACGTATCGCTTTCTTATTCAAAAATTTTGAAGTTGTGTTCTGCCATTGTGTATGATGCCTGCCCACACCATGACACCTGGGCCGTACCAATCACGTTCGCAAACAAATTTTTGTGTATAACGTGTTCCACGCTCTCTCCGCAGTTGTTGGTGACCAGAATCACTTGTCACACTGAAACGAGATTCGCCAGAGAACATCACTCTAGACCAGTTTTGATGATCCCACCAACATGTTCCTTAGACCAGCGTAATCTCTCTCGACGATGGCGTGGTTGAACTTGGATGCAACGTACGGGCTTCCGTGCATACAAACCGACATTATTTACTCGCCGTGAGATGGTTCTTGCAGAAACATGCATACCGGTATCGGTTGTTAGATTTGCAGCTATCTGTCCAAGAATGAAATTTCTGACCCTTTTTGCCACAAGGGCTATATAGCGATCCTCTGAAGGTGTGGTGCACCTACCACGACCCCCGGCATGCTTTTCAAAACATTTCCACCTTCAGCGGCCGTCTTTAATCGAGAGATGGCACTTTTTGATACACCAATTGCAGCAGCCTCAGTGGTGACACTTTGAATTGCTTCCAGTTGTCCAACCGCTCGTCCACGTTCATAGATACTCAAATGATGTCTTGCTGACATTTTACTCTTAATTATGCCAAGAACCAAACAGAATTTCAGAGAAAAACCATTTTTAACATCCAGCACTATTTTTGTTAAAAACCAAACATCGTGGATTTTCGTACGAGTTTTGAGCGTGTATGCACTGTCTTTTATACAGATAACGAGTCTTGGTCTACCACGCCATCTGAACTTGAATTTATTTCAATTGACCAGTTGGTTGAGGTACAAATTTGCATAAATCACTTGTTCCTTAGCAATTGTCAAGCAGTGTAATTTGGTCTGGATCTGACAGGTGGTGCCGGAGAAATCCAAGAAGCTTTAAATTTCATACGTCATGGTCACGTGGTGTTGCTGTGATCGGTGTAGTTTTAACCGACTTCAAAAAGGAGGCGGTTATCAATTCATACTGTATGTATGTTTTTTATTTTGTTTGTCCACTCATAGCGTCTCACCTAGTGAACCGATTTTGATGATTCTTTTTTTAATGGATAGGGGATGGCTCAACTTAGGTCCCATTACTTTGTTTGACCATATTTGTTTTTTAGAAAAAAAGTTATGGGCAAAAAACAGTAAATTTTATGCAATTTCCCTATTAAATGATTTTGTAGCGAAGTTCACACTTTTCATCCGTGGATAACGGTGGCTCAGTGGTAGAATTCTCGCCTCCCACACGAGCGACCCGAGTTCAAATCCCGACTAGGAAAAAGTGAATTTTACTAAAGTTTCGTTTCTACTGTTTCCCGTATTTTCTATTAATTTCTGTATCTTTCCAAGTCTGGAAAGTTCCAGCATTTTCTGAAGTTGTATATAAGGAGATGTAACGTTCATTCGTGGTTCTGAATAAAGATCTCGAGTTGAGACTAACGAGTATTCGCTTCATTTGGCTTTCACATTGTCTTCGCTATCTTCATCTACGCGACAAAAGGAAACTCATTGTTATAAAAGTTTGGTGCCATATAACAGTAACATTAATAGTAATTGTAATGATAATTTTGAATGAAGGCTTCTCTGAAGCAAGCATCAAAATTCTTCAAGGGATATTTCGATAATGGGGAATCTGGTGCTGTCGTCTCATTTTTGGCGTAAATAATTTTATTTTAGTTACCCTGCTGATTTATAGTAACCCTATGTGAATTATCAAAATCTTCCTTTCTTCAGTGCTATTGCTCCATAGTAGGGGTAAACCTAACCTGGAAGCGAGGTGATGCTGTGATTAGGATCTGCTTAGCCTTCACAATGCTACCATTAAGTTTGACTCAACTACTCTGTAGTATTTTTATCATTATCATCTATGCCGATAACAGATGATCAGGACTAAGTAAGAAAATACAGGATTGCATCATGAGCAACTTAGATGCTGTGGAATGTAAATTAGTTAGGAAAAACGCAATACTTAAATGGTTATAATTAAATTAACTACGCATGATTTCCAGAGAGGAACAAAGATAAGTTTTTAGTGCCAATCGCTTAAATTTTAACGCGTGTCAAATTTTTTTTTTGTAGTATGGAGCATTTTTAAGAAAAAAATGTGAAGTTTCGTGATGGTAACTTCTTATTATTTCTGAAATACCTACATTTACACTAAAAAGAATGAAATAAAAAAATTTTGAAAAAAAAAAAAAAATAGAACCGACTTCAAAATTGCTCTAAAAAGTGAAAAATAATTTTATTCTTTAAACACCTTCGATAATGCTTTTAAACATAATTTTTGAAGTTGGCGCAAAAACGATAGATAAAATCATTCACAGCCATAACTCAAATACAACTATAAATTTAACCAGGACCAGTTTCTTCACTATCACATACATTATGCATTGATGACGGCATATTTGAATAGCGATATAAATGTTTCGTTCGTAACTTTGGATGCTTTTCTGAAAAAAATATGAACGAAGCATGGTTACACTGGATTTTACGTTTTGTTTTTGCGCCAACTTCAAAAATTAAGTTTAAAAGCATTATCGATGGTGTTTAAAGAATAAAATTATTTTTCACTTTTTAGAGCAATTTTGAAGTCGGTTCTATTTTTTTTTCAAATTTTTTTTCACAATTAAGCTTTTAGCTTTCTCTTGAACGATATTTAATTCTCGCGGCACATGGATGATTAATTTTTTCAACGCTGCGCCGCATGGTAATTTTTTATTATAGATGTTGCTAATGTATTTATTACTTGTAGCAAAGCAGTAAATTTGATATACTTTAATAGTTGAATCAATTACCTTAATATTTTATTTACTAATAAATAACTTAATTTAGGCACTAAAATATAAAGTTCTTTGTTTAATGTTCCAAATTTTAAATATATTTAGTGTTCAATTGAAGGGGAATTGAATACAGAACACCCCTCTCCCACGATTTGAATTATATTCTTTAATAATATACATTATAACTGTGTATGATTTCTGAAGTTTGACCAATATTCTGGTATATTCAGTAAATTACCGCCCATTAGCCAGGGCTAAAGCAGAAATACGTGAAATACACAGCCAGCTCTGTCATTTCCACTATTTCACGATGCCGCCAGTTCAATTTGAAATTAGGGTTATATTAATTAGCAGGCTTCAAAAAAAGAAGGAGGTTCTGAACTCGACGGGTTTGTTTTTCCTTTGTACAATGTTCCATAAATACTCGAAGACACCTGTACCCAGGGGCGTGCACAGGGAGGGGGGAGGGACCTCTGTTGGCCCAGGCCCGAGCCTGGACGGGGCCCAATATTTTTGTAACTAACGGTGAAATATAGGGGTAATCAATATGGAGAGTTGCCCGGAAAAGTCATTTGTGATGGGCTCCGAAATTTCTGTGCACGCCCCTGCCAGTACCGATAAGGAAAAGTCTTTTTTTGTTTGAAACAGCATAGTTCCTCGGCGGTCTAATGTTAATCAAGTTCAGGTTTGATGAAATTGAGGGAACTCTTCAAATATCATACTCACCTTTAAATCGATTTGTACTTCATTAACTTTGTATATCGTCTCACTTAGGGCACCGGTTTTTATGCCTTTTTTTGTTTAGTGTTGGTTTTGTTTAGGGGTGATCTAACTTGATTTACAAATCCTTGATTTACCCTATTTGTTCTTTAGGGAAAAGTTAAGGGTAAAACAATAAATTTCATGCAATTTCCCTCACAAACGATTAAATATAAAACACATTGATCAACAAAGGCCATAAAACAAAGGTTTATACTTTCTTTACCTATAGTTAAAGAAAGTACTAAAAATATATATTTTTAAGAGTAATGATAATGAAAATTTTGAATTAAGGATTCTCTGAAGCAAACATTAAATTTATTCTCGTGGAATTTTTAATTTCCATCCATAGTGGGACCATGTGAAGAAACATGCGACTCTTATCACGAGTTACATAACACTAATTGCGAAACATAAATTACAATTTATAATATTACAATTCTAAAATTTACAATTTTACAAATTTAAACTTAAAGCGATTTCGTTTTTTATTTTTTTAGTGAATCGTGCATTTGCTTTCGGAAAGCAAACTTTGATAAAGTTAAACAAATGATAAAGAGAATTTTTTTGTACATAGTTACGCATTTGAAATGCCTTTCTTCACAGTCGTCGGAAGTCTCCGAGACGCTCGCCGTGTTATTTACACCACTAAAATGCAAAAAATAAATTACTTTTAAATATAAAAAAACCGCCTTTAAAAAATACACAGGAACTAAAAAGCAAAAAATAACTGATTACACTTACATTCTATTTCCTACCCAAACATAGAAATGAAATTTATTTTACAATTCCAGTACAAACATCAACTAACTAAACACCGAATTATAAAATAAACACTGATTTAAATTACTATAGGATGAATTATTTTAAATACCTAACTAATTATATACGATTTCTTAATTTTTAATAACCTTTTGAAGTCGGGGCCTCCTATAAACTACTACCTAATGTAACTGAGTTGGTTTAGTTTTAAAGACTAATTTCGCGTATAGTTAAATTAGTGTTTAATTCATGATTCGGTGGGTTGTCAGTTACGTTATGTCCGACTTCAAAAGATTATTAGAAATTAAGAGAGCGTAAATAATTAGTTAGGTATTTAAAATAATTCATCGTATTGTAATTTAAATCAATGTTTATTTTATAATTCAGTGTTTAGTTTAGTTGATTTTTGTACTGGAATTGTAAAATAAATTTCATTTCTATGTTTGGGTAGGAAATATAATGTAAGTGTAATCAGTTATTTTTTGCTTTTTAGTTCCTGGGTATTTTTCGAAGGCGGTTTTTTTTATTTAAAAGTAATTTTTTAGGTTATTAAATGCTATGCAAATCAATTGTTTGTTTCAAGTCTGCAACAAAGTTCACTTTACGACATAGTGTCAGATCAGTCTCATCTAAGTGCACCTACCTCTCACTTCAATGATTTTTTTTTTTTTTTCAAAAGCAACGCATTTTAAAAGCCAAGAATAAGATTTTTAGATAGATTTCGGCGAGGATATTTCTGAAATGAGAACCAACTACTACAGTATTTTATGAACATTTTCTTACTTTTCACTTCTAGGGCTAATGAAATTTGTTAAAAAATCTGTAATCTAAAATCAGTGTTGTTTTTCTTACACTCTTTCTCAACAAAAATTTTTTATCGATGTTTTTCGGTCTTTTAGTAATAATTGCTGTAGCATTCATAAAACAATCTTTGTATCACATTTGCATAGAAACTGTTGTTAATTCCTTTATTTCCAATAGCTACACCGTATTTTTAATAATTCTAAAACCTCAAATTTCCAAGAAATTACATCCGTATGTTCAGAGGTTAAAAAACTTTGCTTAGTCCGAATATCTTCAAATCCATATGATCACATATTTTTGTTTGAAAACAGATTTCTTGAAACACCTAAATAATTGCAAGAGTTTTTAAAACTTGTGTTTTTAAAGTTCACATTTAGTTTCTTGCTCTGAGGTATCATTTATTTATTTATAATTCAAAAACCAGTTTATTGGTTTTATAGAGAACCTATATGTATTTCATTTTGCTGTCGAAAAATTATCCTTTTCATGTCTCATAGTATGCATTATAAATAATATTGTTACAAACTCTGTAAATAGTAATTATTTTTGGGATTAATTTGTTGTAATCTAGCTAAATTTTACGTTATCTTTCATCTAAAATTGTCTTAGTAACGTAACCTGTAAATAGTTTCATGTAATGAATATACAACCCCCTTACATTCGAATGAAGTATATGGTCCCTCCATTTCTGAAAGATAAGATTTGTGAATGGAATAAAAAGAAAATACGAGACATTTGTAGAATGTAATCGAAAATTCGCAATGGAATAGTGTGGAAACTTTTCAAGGATTTATAAATAGCCTCCGTGGCATCAAGAGTCAGTCTCGTTTTAGTTCTTGCTTTGAGAAAGTGCGTTTAGCCTTGCGCTGTGTTTTTACGTATTTTGATGTAAATACGTGGTTGAGCGTTGAGTATAAGGTGCTAATCGATATTTGCCTAATTTTTATGGTTAATTTAGCAGTTGTTAACGATATTTCTTGTACATAGTAGTAAATAAATCTCCTGTGTTTTTTCAAGAACTGTGTCGTTATTTAAAGAAAGTTTGAAGCTGCACGGAATTGGTAGCAATATGATACAATGCTTCCAGCAGAATAGTTCTAATGAAGGTAAATTCATCCTTATATATTTTTGTTGCAATGTTTAAAGAGCAGACTTTAACATAGTACCCTTATTAGTTTCAAGCGCAAAACTCTTTTATTATCAGGAAATAATTATTCTTATCTATGTTTAGACAGGAAGTAGAAGATTAAGCTGCATAACTAAAAGCTGTTTTAAGGATTCAATATGACGCATAAATTTTCCAGTTAATTGCATAGTCATTTGCTAATGACGCTTACAATATTACCAATGAATTGACAGTTTATCATCTCAATATTTATAAATGTATTTTCTTAAAACTTTTAAAAGAAGATTTTTGAATGATTGAAGGAAAAAAAAGAAGTAAAAAAAAATAGAGAAAACACTTTAAAAGCACATAGTCTTAATTTAGACGTTGGTAAAGTTTAAAAAAGTACGAGTGAAACAAATGAGTATATTTTATTAGTTTAGGCAAACACTTTTTTTTGGCTGATATGGCTTTTCACCCAAGTATACCTAGTATTAGAATTTGAACAATATTAAATGTAAAGTAATTTGTTTCTAAATGTGGAGACTTCTTAGATATTTGAATGTTAAATATTTTCTTTTATTCATAATTGTTGGTAATATTATTTCGATTTTGTTCCTAAATTGGCATCGCTTAAATAATTTTAAACGTGTTTCTTTTGTAAGCTTTTTTTATTCCATTTTTTGAAGTAGAATTATTATACTAAAAAAAAGCTTCTAGTAGTCGCATCGAGAGTAAATTGGCATCGATTAAATAATTTTAAACGTGTTTCTTTTTTAAACTTCTTTAATTCCAATATTTAAAGTAGAATTATTAAACTAAACAAAACCTACTAATAGTTGCATCGGGACTAAATTGGCATCGCTTAAATAATTTTCAACGTGTTTCATTTTTAAATATTTTTTCCCATTCTTTAAAGAAGAATTATTAAAATAATTAGCTGCATTGACCGGCTTTGCTCAGTCTACTTTGAAAGTAAAAATTCTGTCTTGTGACGCATGTGCAATGATCAGGCTTAAGTAAAAGAAAAAAAAAACATTATGCAAAATTTCCCTTCCGAATAATGACGACAGATATTAAAATAATTTGAAGAAATTAAAATAAGAAAGATGGATTTAAAAAGTGTAACCATGGAAACACGAAATGAAATAATTACCAACTTGAATGGAAATGGGATTTTTCAAACTTGATAGGCTTGTAACTTTTTTTTCCTTTGGAGGTAGAATCTTAGTTTTTCCAGATTGATCTGGAGTAAAAAATGTCGCGTTTTCCAATGGTGTCAAAAAGAAAACTGTGGGACAGTTCCTTCCCTTTTTATTGATAGATTTAATGAAGAAAGTTGTGCCTAAATTTCAGCTAAGCCTGAAAAAATTCGAGCTACTAACGAAAATAAATCCCGCCGTAATCAAGTTAGAGCATTGAAATAAATTGCGTAGAAATCGGAAAGTTTGACCCTTTTCAACGATATATAATATCAATATGTGCAGGTAATGTTTTGCCTCCATATTCGGAAATTTATGCGAAAATTGGGCCTAAAGTGGAATTAAAAAAAAACTATTCGTCGATTTTTTTTTTCGAACCGGACGGCAAAACTTTTCCGGACTTAACGAAATAAACTCTGAAAACTTCAGCAAAATCGGCCGGGTAGTTCTCGAGTTTTGCGCGTTCAAACACACAAGCGCTTTTAGGAGACTACATTTTATACTATGTAGAGAATACTAGTAGTTACATCGAGACTTATTCCAGTGCTATTATAAGCACTAATTACATCGCGCATTGGCGTCAATAATAGCTTTTCTCGAAAATTAAAGAAAAATACCCCGTAATAATTATTATTTTAAAATTGAAATTTATTGTTTTTTCTTGTAGCACAATTTCATACACTCGTCAACTCAATTTAATATGTTTAAAATTTTCATAAATGTTTGTTACGAAATAAAGTTCTGGATTTATGGATTTGAGATCGTAGCGAAATCCAAAACTTTCGGAACTCAGATTCCAATGTACAATTAAGTGCAAGAAAATTATTTTAAAATACTTTCACGTACAATAAATATTATCTACTTCTACTGTAAATTTGCTTTCACTTGCTAGTGGAATGAATTATTCAAAGCGGCGAACTACAAAAGTAGCAGAAATGATAAAGGTGATAAAATTTAAATTTCAGATCTCAATTCCACGAGGAATTTTAAGTTGAGAAAGCATCTAAATACAACTAAAAATGCGCAGAAAGTTTCTTAAAATGGCCGTGAAAGAGTTTTTTTATTCAACAAACATTTTCGCAATCTCAGCTACTGAAGGGTAATTTCCTGGGAAAATACTCGCGGCAGTCAAAGCAGTTTCCCTGGGATTTGGAAGGGAATTATGCATTTTGCCATAAAAGCAATTTGAAAGATGACGGTGACGTAATGGCGGTTCATGCGGGAATTTTTAGTCGGAAAGTTTCGTTTGAAATGGCGGACATTAAAGCGATGAATATATTTGTAAAAAGAAGATTATATTGCTCTTTATTAAAGGGCACTTTGGGGAAAAAATTGCAGAACTAACAGCAGATAAAGATACTTTAAAATCATAAAAAAAAAAGAAACAAATTTGAAATAACTTATTTTCGTTTCTTTTGATTTTAAACAGCAGACTGCTAAAAATAAAAGAGTGGAAAAAATTACTCTGATAGAACTAAAATAGTCATACATAGAATTATACTGCCGTGTGCAGGTAAACGGCAGTATTTGCAGAAATGAGTTTTCTAGATGTTTGAAGAAATATGTGTCGGATTCAATATAAACCATAGAGAAACGTTGGAATTAGACGTTTTTTCGCGCCTTTTTTTTCAGCGTAAACCAAGTAAGCAAGCTTGTACATTAAAGCTAACGTACAATAGATGACAAAAAGGAAATAAATAAATAAATAAATACACAAAATAAAATAAATAAATAAATAAAAATGAAAATTTTGCAGTTGCTGCATTTTACCTGTACACGCCAGTATAGTAAAACCTCGTTCGGAGTGTCACTAAAATGTCGACATTTGTAGAGCCATGTCCTATCCCCGGAGTCACTAAAAAAAAAAAAAAAGCTATGTCGATTTATCCTTTAAATTGGGGGGTTCATTAGAAGTTTTGAGGCTGTTTTTTTATGTAATACGAAAACAGAGTTATTTATGTTTTAATACACCTTTACCTTCATAGTATGTATTGTTGGTAATATGCATAATAATATGCGGTACAAAAATTGATCTTTCGTTGTTTGTTATAACGACCCTTGCCTTTTAAAACAAAACAGGTCACTTCAACGTAAATGGACAAGATATATGCACAAAAATAGTAGGTAAGTGAGTAGTAATGAAGTTTTTTTTCAGCGAGGAAACAAGAAATGTTATTTCGTGAAAGTAATCAGGTACGATAGCTCAATTTTCAGAAAAGCACCAAATTCAAAATGTATTTTCATGTACAGCACGGCCAAAAGGAATGTAAAACTAAATATAGTTTGAAGATTCCAAAAAAAAAAAAAAAAAAAAGATTGAAGTTTAATGGTTAAAAACTGTTCTAAAACGTACTACAGTCGATACTTGGTAGAAAGGAAAGTTTATTAAAATTTTCTGTTATTTAAAATTCTGAAAATGTACACACATCCCATTTATTCTTGTAGAAAACGTTTCACAAGAAAAGCTAAGCCAGTTCCGCAATGTTTCAAAGTTTCTTCTAGCCGCTGAGGAGGATTTGACGTGATTTGAATAAATAAAGCATCAAAGAAACCACAAGAAAGATGAGTTTCTTACTTTTATAGGGATTATGAGGATTTTTACCACTCCAGGAAGGATTTTTACTTTTTCTGGTGTTAGAAAATCTTGAGAAGAAGCAAAACCAAGACTTTAGGAGAGAGCATTATATTATACTATTTAAAAAAAAGGAAGCTGACAAACACTGCGTACAAGTTTAAGAAATCAGCTGATGTAAAGTTTTTTTCATTAACATTCTTCTAAACGCTCATTAATCGAATTAAACCTATTAATGAAATCTATTCTGTTATCGGAAGTAGAAACAGCTTGTCAAAGGTTAAAATAAAGCGCCCCATATTTTATTTTCTCTCCGCTGCCAATAATAAAAAATATGTAAATAAATATACAAACGTTAAAAAATAAATATATGAATTAGTATAAAGTCCTCTCTAATAAACCATTTTCGTTGAAAATAAAATCGTTTGCAACTTTCTTCCTGTTCAAAAAATAAAACACCTTGAATTTTCTTTTATTTTCCGTTGCCAGAAGTAAACTAGTAAATTAAAACTTTAGGTTGAAAATAAAAGAACATTTTCTCAACAATTATTATTTTACACTAGAACCATTTGCGCTTTCAATTTATTTAGTTATATTTTCTCTAACTTGTGACAATGTTAAATCTACGAGAGATGGTATCTCTATTTTTGAAAAAACCATTTTTTTTTTGCATTTCTTGAAACCCAAGAATAATAATACATTCAGAATCTTCAGAGTTTTTTAAATTTTTTTCAACTAAAAAGAAAAAGAAAACTTAGTGCTGCGTGTTTTTTAGATAAAAAGGTTTGAAAATCTCTTGTACGCGTTAACGTTACAGATTTTTGAATTGTTCAAAAAATACCTTTAAAATACACAACCTTCACCGAGAGCTTTTCCCAACAATGTTTCCTTAAAGAAAATGTGCCTTTAAGTTCTAGATCTATATCAGCCTTAAATTTCCCCTTAAGCGCTAATGTTAAGTTTTATCGAACTGCTCAAAATCGAACGAAAAATTGTTCGAATCAAAAAGTAAAATATGGGATAAGGTGTCCACGCCGAGATTTTTCAAACAAGAAACAGTTTGTTTTACTCAGACTATCGACTCAAAAGTTATTACGAGGGGGAGGGAGACAGACAAATCGAGAGAGACACACATTTTCCTCATACAAAAACCCAACTTTTCAGTTTTCAATTTTTTATTTATTTTTTCATTTTTGACTTTAATTTTTGCTTTTTGCTAGATTTGCGGGATACATTAGCTTTCTTTCATGCTCTTTTTCTCTTTCTTTCTTTGACTTTAACGGGAAAGTATTCTAAAAATCAGATTAGCAACACACGTTCTTCCGCTTCTTCAGAAATCTAGCAAAAAGCAAAAATTGAAGTCAAAAATGAAAAAAAAAAAAAAAAAAAAAATTGAAAATTGAAAAGTTGGGTTTTGGGATGAGGAAAATGTGTGTCTCTCAATCTGTCTGTCTCCCTCCCTCTCGTAATAACTTTTGAGTCAATAGTCCGAGTGGAACAAACTTTTTCTTGTTTGAAAAATCTCGGCGAGGACACCTTATCCCATATTTTACTTTTTGATTCCAACAATTTTTCAAAAGAAAAAAAATGAATGTGGAAAAATAAAAATGAGAATGAAGCTAGTGTGGGCACTGTGCAGGGTTATTTTCAAATGATCAAGGAGAAGGGGGACAGTAAGTTCGTTGTCAAAAATACACCATTGAGCTCATTCACATTGTCCAAAAAACCAGCTTCTTGAAGGTACTTTAAAACGACGATTAAAAAAGCTTCCCTCTCCCCAATAAACGAAAACAAGTGATTGCAGATAGACTTTTGGGACTTTCGAAAACCGGGATTGCTTAGATAGAAGTATTGGTCAGCTATAGGTTGAAAGGTGAATAGCTGCTGTCAGGAAATCTCAGCAAATCAAAATTGTAACAGATAATGTATTTTTTCTGTATTTTTATGTATTTAAATAAAGTTCCTCAGATACCCACTTGCTCAGATTTATCTGAGCATTTAAAAGCGATAAACCGAGCCCTGGAATCTCGCGGGAACCAGGGATACTGCAGGACTGACTTAACTCTTCAAATTGTTAAATTTTTGTGTCAAAAACAAAAAGCTGTGCCTTTTAGGAAGTACTGCTTTTGTTACATGAATTAGTCTTTATCTCGAATTCTGCTCACCAATTGTAAAGTACTACAAAGTCACATCTCAATTAGCGACTCGTTTGGTACGAAAAAGTGCACTTGAAAAAAGTCCATGCGTCTTAACAAAGCATCGCTCGTATGGGATAAGAAAATAATTTTGCGCAAAAAATAATGGGCTTGATGAAAACACGTGATGTGGCTCCACTGCAGTTGGTTTTACTGAGATTAAATAACAGTGGACATTTATCAAAAGATCCCCTTAAACTTCAGCACCTTTGAAAATAGATTTTTCTTTTATTATGTAGGTCATGTTAAGGGTTTTTGCTGAAAAAATGAACTGCAAATTTCGGACAAAAACGATGTCTTTTTGAATTGTATATTACTCTAAGCAATACACCTTGCTTCATTGACGTTGGTTATTGCAGCAGTACATTTGGCAGCAGGGGGTAAACGCTGACTGGCTCGCAGTCTTAAATGTTTTTGAGGAATTTCGCTCATTTTATTAAAGAGACAATCATCAACTAGAGCAGCTTAAGGTAATGCGAGTCATCTAGTGTTTCGTCCCAGTTTCTGTCACCTCTTTTAGTGTCGTGCCGAATATTGAAGACCGCTCAGCTAATTCATCACAGAAAGAGTTTTAACGTGTTTATGCGTACGAATTTCAATATCAAAAGGAAGATTGCATTAGCGCACAACATTTTTGAGATAAATAAACGAAGAAAACTAAACAAATTATATTTCATTAATTAGTTAAAATATTTAAATAACTAGGTATGTAGGGGAGATAGCATTTCCGGGCTTATTGGCCGTGGTCTAATTGGAGCAGAAATTCCAGACGTTTCGGCTTGCTTTGCTGCAGCCATCATCAGTAGTTTGAGTTTGGTGAGACTGATTCCTGGCTTCGGTGGCTCCGGTATTTAAGCAAACTGCTCCTGGGCTGATTGGGAGGCGTTCTCGAGCCGCTGGTGGAATAAAGTTCCTGATTGGATGAGATTCATGGCGCTTGGTGATCCTGGTACCTGATTGGATGGGATTCACAAGTCGTGGTGGCTACCGGTTTCTGATTGGATGAGACCACAGTATGTTTTAGACTGTTGAGGCGAGCGGATCTAAGGGCAGGGTTTCATGTTTTTGGTGAATTGAAATTTTCCTCTTTTCTGTTGAAATTCAAAGGGTGTTTGAAAATTTCTACAGTTTCGCGATGAAGACGGGCAAAGTAATGAGATGTTGTAGCCAAGATTTCCGTGTATTTAAATTTGATGTAGTGGACTCTTTCTTGTTGGCTGTGCTCGGCTACGGCTGACTTATCATAGTTTCCTAAACGGCAATGACGAACATGCACAGAAAGGCGTGTCTTGATGCTGCGCTTAGTAGTTCCGACATAAACTGATCCACAGCAGCACGGAATTTTGTAAACTCCAGATGTGGAGAAAGGGTCACGGGGGTCTTTCAAAGGGCGATAACAATTCCTAAGTTGAGTGGTGGGCTTAAAAATGGACTTGATGTTGTGTTTTTCAAGGAGTTTTCCAATTCGGTCAGTAACTCTGTGTAGGTAGGGTAAGGACACTTTCCCTAATGGTTCAGTTGGGGTAGACTTCTGTTCGTTATTTTGGGACCTCCTGGGATGAAGGGCTCTTCTAATTTCTCCTCTAGTGAATCTATTGGCTTAAAATGCTAGCTCAAGGTGTTTCAGTTCCTCCTTCAAATGTGTCATTTCGCAGATTCTTTCTGCTCGGTGCATAAGGGTATTGATGACAGCCATTTTTTTTTGTCTCGGGTGGTGGTTTGAGTTCTTATAAAGGTAACGGTCTGTGTGTGTGGGATTGCGGTACACTTGGTGGCCAAGCGTCCCGTTTTTCTTTTTCGTCACAAGAACGTCGAGGGAAGGCAGCTGATTATTGCTTTCCTTCTCCATGGTGAACTGAATGATGGGATGAATGCTATTCAGATGTTGAAGAAACAACTGCAGTTTGCTTAAATACCGGAGCCACTGAAGCCAGGAATCAGTCTCACCAAATTCAAACCACTGATGATGGCTGCAGCAAAGCAAGCCGAGACGTCTGGAATTTCTACTCCAATTAGACCACGATTAGGCCCGGAAATGTTATCCTCCCATACTGACGCCGGCATGAAAGCCTGAAACAGTATTTAACTAGGTATTTAGTCACTAAACAAAATGTCATAGAGATTTTTTGTTAGGAAAATTTAGAAATTTTTTGAGCAATCACGATTGCTTATTGCTTTCATTTGACTGTTTTTAGCGTTCCTATGATTTTATTTTCCCGCCAGCACCCTCTGCAGCATCACCGTCGACCGGCTTCTCGCGATGTTGCTCCTCTAGCGAAAGCCGTCTGGAGGTTGCGTCCATATCCTACACATACACGCATTCATACACACATCTACACATACATACACACACATATGTACATAGATACACTTACACACACAAACGCATACACACACCCGCATACATACAGACACCTACACATACACACACAAACACATACACACATGCATACAGACACACAAAAACACATACACACACCCAGATACCCCCCCACATACACACAACTACCCATACACTCATGCCTGGACACAAACACACATGCCTACATACACACACACACTCGTGATTGCGAAAAACATAATTTCAATTCAAGATACCAAAATTCAAATCAATTTTTCATTTTTTTTTTTTGTAAACAGCAAGTATTCGAAATAAAAGATTTAACTTATCTTTAAAAGCTGTTTCTTTTGCATTTGTTATGCCTGGTAAGCTTAGAAAACTTTGCTGAAAGACCGTCTCCAAATCAGCAAATAACAAGTGTCAGAACAAATGAACAATCCAATCAAACAATACAACAAATCCCATAATCTCGTTATTTGTGTGCATAAAACACGGCTCACACACTCATTCGAAAGGAAGAGATTAAGGAATTTCTTCTTTGCTTTCAAGGTACAAGGTTGAAAAAGTCGTTTAAGGTGTATATAAAAACTATTTTTTTTACGTATTTATTTGTTATTTAACTCGGTATTCAATATACATTGGATTTTGTTTTCCGAAAAGAATATATTATAGGATTAAGCATTCGATGCACAAATTTCAAAACCTCGGTTAGGATAAAAATTTAATTCTTCCGCTTTGACTTCCAGCCAAATTAAAAATAAATACATAAGTATCACGAAGAAGAATAAAAAATGTTCTTCAGGAAATAATTGAAGAATAAGAATTTATAATTCTCTGCTCTTTATTACATTTATATTCTTGTGATAAGGAAATAATAAAAGAATAAGAAGTCTATTCTTTTTTTTTTGAAACACTATCCCTAATACGTGAAATACACTGCCAGCTCAGTCATTTCCAGCCAAGGACTGCAGTTTCGTGCTTAATAGCACTCATCAGCCCGGCATAGGAAAGTGACTGAGCTGGAGGTGGAAAACCAATTGGCGCTACTGAAACAAACCGCTACTATTTATTATGCTTCAAAACGTTACTGAAAGAAAACTATTCCTACTATTAGAATTGGTAATCTGTTAAAACCAAAGGTTTTGGGGGGGGGGGGGGGGGGTTTGACTCACAAAGCCCCCTTACAGTGCCATTGGGATTTTTTTCATTCATAGACGCAATTTTCAATTTTCAATGTTAGCACCGCTTACATGTCTTTAGCTACTTTAGAGGGGGGAGGATATAAGAACCAGGGTAAAAAAATACTTATCTATAAATCTTAAATAGTTTTTTTTTTCAATAAATTTCTTTTATTTTAAAGGCTTTATAATCAGTGTTTGTATGAGACCGGAATGCAGCATGAAACACATATTATGAAAAAAAAAAAAAAGAAATATGACTACCCGCAGCCCCCCCCCCCCCCCCCTTAATCAAAAATAAAATAAATTAAATATATGTCATGCAACGAAAAACTGAACGATTTAAATTTCGCAGCACACACTTGCAGAGCTGAATATGATACATGACAATTCCAGACAAAATTAGAAAATTCCTTCTTAGAAGCGAGAGAATGCTTGTAGCAATGACTCGCACAAAACTCGCTTCGAAATCGATACCACCAGCAAAACAAAAGAACTCATATATCTTCACCAATGCTCAAGTTCACTCATCCTTAAGAGGAAGAAAAAACGGATTTCGAACATTGTTCGCGCGCGTGTTTTGTTCTAACTCTTCTGCCACTACTATAATATCCTTTTCAGATATAAGTTCAAAAGATGTTAATCAAACATTTCTTTGCGAAAATTTCGCTTTCAAAAGAAGTATAAAAACTGACCGTCGTCATGGCATTCTGAAAAAACAGAGCAACATCGACTTTTTTCGAGTGATCATGATAAGCAATTCGTGGTTGCTCAAAAGAAAAAGAAAAAAAAAAGAAAAAAAAAACTTCTTTAGCATGCATTTTATATACGCTGTAGAAATTATAAAAGGCTTAAGCAATTTTGAGTTGTATCTTTTAGTAAATTCTTAATATCTGTGTAATATGTATGAAAGGATTGGACTATGAATAATTAATTTATGTTAATATTTTTTTAGCAGGAAATCTTCAAACCCGTAACGCAAGAAGTAAATAACATAAGAAGTAAGATCAAAAATTTTGTACGATTGATTCGAAAATGACAAAAAAATCCTGCAATGTGATATCAAATATGCTTTTTCCAGAATTTCTGGACATCAGTATTTTAGTACTGAGAGTAACAATGACCTTATGAGACCAATGAGAGTAAAAATTCTGAGTATTTCTCAGCATCACAATAGGAGTGCACTGGTATTTTACGATAAGAAATAATAATTAGCAATAATCAATAATTAAAATGAACTATAATTTTGTGTATTTAATTAGCGATTTAATGACAAATAGTTAATATGATAGTCTCTTTGAGGTAAGAACCTGGGCAGTCTCCTAAACAGAACACTGGCTACGTCACTGCAAACTATGAAAACACCAGGGGTTCCACGAAAAAAGTAAGCATTAAAAAGGGGTTCCAAGAATTAAAGAAGTTAATAACAGCTGCTGTAAACTAAAGTCACTTCATTTAGAATGATAGCAATGACTCTTCCAAAAAGGGGACACATATTCTCGTTTTATTGCTTTTAACTCAAAGGCTTCAAGAAATAGCCACCCTGAGCATTGGTAGCTTACATTATTTTAACACGCATCCACATTACTTTACATTATATCTAATGCTGTAACACAAAGTTCTCAGAAAAAGTTAAAAACTCATATATTATCGTCCCCGAAGGAAAATAGTTCCTTCAGAGGCAAAGCCGATCTACTTTCTGGATTCCTCCAAGTCAGTGAAAGTAGATGATGTTGACACCAGCGTGATTTGAATAGGTAATGCCTTCAAAAAGCCACAAGAGAAACGATCTTAGGTTCTTCGTAATAGGAAGGGACTTTTCGTCCTTTCAGCAGGGATTTTTTCTCGCGGCTGAAAATTCTTTAGACGGAAATAAAATGTAAATTTACGTTTTAGAATATGAAAGAAGCATTTAAGTTGGAAGTATGAAAAAAGAAAATAGCTTGTAAAGGTGTGATGTGATTCGGTTTTCACCGGTACTGTGTTTTTTATAGAAATATATTTGGTTTTAAGATGTTTAGAAAGCATAATAAATCCAGTTCCTAGTTAATTGATGCTTATTTAAAAATATTTTTGTAATAAATATTCAGGATGTTAACATTGCGAACATTCTTTGCTCTATTTAATGAGGAAATATAAAAGAATGAACGTATGAAGAAAGAATTACTCTTAGCTTGGAGAAGACGATAAAGATTTTCGAACCACGTGCAATAGAGGAGAAAAAATGGCATTTTGGCATTATTTGTAATTAGCGGTACCCGCGCGGCTTTGCCCGTAGTAGAAAATTAAAAGGTCATTTGGTTCGCCTGCATATTAGGGTGGGTTAATTTTTTTCTCTCGAAATATTAAGGGGCAGGGGATTAAAAAGAGATGCTAAATGGTCTCAAACTAACATGTGTGAAATTTTATTCCATTCTGATAAGCCTTTTTGCATCCGGATTGAGTTTGAAGTTTGGATTTCCTTACTCAAATAGGATACGTTCCATGTAAGATTGCAATAACAATAAATGTTACTTCGTTTACAGAAACAAGTGATGAAACTTTCAATTTGCACCTGGTTTAAATTCACACTTGCTATTTTATGTGTTAGAATTGGCTGAAATGTGTGAATTAGGTCAAACGCTCCCTGCCTACTGTGCAACGTAAATGAGTAAGAGATGCTAAAAATCTACCTCTCGAAATGCAGTAGCAATCTTTTGAAATCCTATCCAAAAATAACTAAGAAAATAATCAGAATTATTATACGAAGCTAGTAAATTGCTATTTGACACTTCATCCGGCAAATGCAAAGATATTAACAACTGCATTTGTCCGGGAAGAAAAACCAAAACATTAGAGAGGGAGAGAAATTGCAGCTTCAGCCTCAGGAAGCAAGTGAAGACAGTTTTATAATCATTACTTCATCGCATCTCTTCTATCGGATACAGACAGTGAAGTATGCAGGGGACCTTTACAAGCTTCAAACTACAAACACTTATATAGATAAATTTACTACTACAAGCAAAACAGTGGACTTAAATTTGCTTTCACGGACATGTGATAGATACGAAGTTAGCTATTGCTTCAGCAGTACTTTTCCTCACCACTTCAGAAATCATTGAGAAAAACATGCTTCGTCGGAAGCGCAAAATAGCACGAAAATCTGCCCTGGCAAGAGCCAAAGCCTAGTAAAATGTCTCACGTTCTATGGCTAACTCGCGCTAATCGAATTCTACGTTTGAGTGTTTCAGTGGAATCTGCTTCCGAAAATTTAATAATTCTTGCAACGTTTATGCTTCAACGTATATGCGTCAACGTTTATGCTCCAATCTGGTTTGCTATCAAAAAATACCCTTTATGCGCAAATTGACTCGGCAGTTGTTCAAAATCACTGCAACTAGATATTTATCCAGTGAGTAGAAGTGCAAAATAGATCCCTATACCCAAAGAAACAGTGTTTTCGTATGTCCTTAAACTTAATTTATTACAATGCTGACAGACTTGGAACAGCACATCCGTAAATTGGCAGCCTGTTGGATTTTAAATGGTCGTAGTGTTCAGCAAAATAAACTCCCAAAAGACAAATTTTTCACAGTATTAATAAGTTTGATGTAGAATCTTACATTGATCTCAATGACTGGAAAAATGTGTCTGACCCACCAGTACTGAAATCAATCTCTGATGAAGATATTCAACTGTTTAAGGATTGTTTACTATGCCTGCCATGCCATACACACAGGATACTGAAAGGCAGGGGTGCCCGCTAAGGGGGTTCATAGTGCAGACTGCGGGGTTAAATTATTTTAAGTGGGTTGATTTTACAGATTTTTGACTTTTTTTGGGGGGGGGTGGGGGGGTCTGGGAGGGCTCTCGTTCTGGGGGGTACTTTCCACATGTGGGGGGGTACCATCATCCTATGGGGGTAGGCTCCCCTATGGAAGAGCAGTTAAAATTGACTTAAGTTTCAGCTACATTGTGCAAAAAGAGAAGCTTTAATAAAGAACCAACTGGAGTCCCGGAAACTTATGCCAAAACTAGATAGTAAGGACTTTCGAGCTATTTTAAGATGAATATTTTTAATTTTGAATGTTAATGATTATCATAAACGTTTTTGTAAATGATTAATGCTTGGACAACCTTAAGTTGTTATACATATTTGTAATTTTTTTTTTTGCAGTTTTTTTATGAAAAAATATTTTTTCCTTAAAAATACTGCTTTTTCAAACTCTATCCGGAGCCAAAAAATGAACTCCTAATCAAATGAAATTTTATATATAACCTTAAAACGTCATATGGCACCTTTTTCTTGCCCTGCCCGATGGATAACAGATTTTTTTTTTTACCATTGGACGATGACCCGCCCTACTGTATATTTACAAATAAAGGATGATGAATTTCTCTCCAATGTGCGATGTTAATTTGTTCGTCCATGTTATGGCAATTTGCTCGTCCATGTTGTGGTAATTTACTCGTCCATATTATGGTAATTCGTTCGGTGAAATGGGCTTAAAATTGGAATAGAAAAAGAACAAAATCGAATTTTCAAAAAATCTCTTCGAGTTGCTCCCCCCTAAGCTACGAACAAGTTTTGCGCCAAATTTCAGGAAAATCGACAGAACGGTCTAGGCGCTATGCGTGTAACAGAGATCCAGATATCCAGAAAGACAAGCTTTATTATTAGCTGAGAAAAACATATCGAGACGAGAAGTAAGAAATGTTTGGCGAACTTGTCCATAATTGGAGGACTATTTAAATATCTTGATGAAAACAAAAGGTATTTTTTTTTTCTAGAAGTAATACATTAAAGTATTTTTTCGGGTAAGATTAGCTTAAGATACGAAATTCAATTTGTTCATTAATTTAAAATTAATTTAGTATTAAGTACTGTTCCATCTGCTTTGATACTATCTTAGTAGGAGGACCACACATCGTTAACTCTGGATGATTTAAAAATAATAAATTTATTAGAATGTGTTCCTTTCCTGGCTTACTAAGATTTAATAATATTTTTGAAAAAGAAAAAAAATACTATACATTTTGATAAACCTCTAATATAAAATACGCCGATAGTTAATTGACTGTAATATATCGATGCTACAGCCATTCAGGTTAAAAAAAAAACATCGCTATTTTGAAAACATCAATGATAGCAATATTGCACTACTAATAATAATGGAACACTGTTAAAACTACAGGATGCATTAGGCACCTTTCAGGGGAGAAATGCTTGTTCACCAGCGGCACCCAATACGGAGCCGAAATCGCACCTCTAAATAGGGTGAAAAACAGGCACCTTTTAAAAACTAGACAGCCGGAGTGAAAAAAAGGAACCTTCGGAGAGAGAAATGGCACCCTTACTATAGATCCTCCTCCTCCCTCCCCCGTATTGTATGCGTTTTTGAATACAGTTGTGTATTTATTTATTTATTAATTTTTTTTTTAAAGTTTTGTTTTGATTTATGATATTCTACGTTTTGGACATTTTTCACATTGAACTCAGTATTGGAAATGATTAAAACATGTAATTACAACATTTGATCATATTTCAGAGTTTTCAACATAGTTAAGAATTGCTCATAGCTTTAATTCATCTGATTGTGCTCTAACTCAGTGTTTCTCAACCTCTTTTGACCCACGGGCGCGGTAAAAGCAACTGAAAAACTTGGCGGACCGGTGAAATCTTTATCGTTTTCTTAAAAAATCATAAATTAAATAATATGAATAATAACTGTGGGGCAGTTAAAAAACAGGTGAAAAAATTCAGGGTTCTGATGTTTTTTTTTTTCAACAAAAAGTAATGTTAAAAATTAATAAAACAATAAATATCTACCCCTTCACTTGGTACCAAAGATCTGTCACAAATACGTTACAATTTAAAAACGAGTAATTATTTAAAACACGTGAGAAATTATACATTTACTAAAACATGACGTATTCCGAAATTGAAGCATAGCTGTACTTATGGATTATTTACATGATGAGCCAAAAATATTCAGGGATATTACAATTACGGAGAAACAAAATCGTTTCATAAACGTTAATCAAGAGTAACAATAAAATGCACATAAAGTTTTTCAACCAGTAAAATAAAAAAACCAAAAGAAATTTCTAACGCTATCGCTAACCGCTAACAGGAAATGATTCTAACACTTGAATGAAAAAGCAAAAAAAAAAAAAAAAAGAGCTAGACTGAGAGTTTTTTTTTCGCTAGCTTTCTGTTATAATCTACGAAGCACAAGAAACATTTTTATTAGGGTTCTTTTGGTGATTAATAAAAGCTGCTTATCGAGTATTCAAGAAAATACAGTCTGAGTAAAAGCTTTAAGGCCAGTAAACTTTTTTGAGAAATTGGACACATCTTTAACTGAGGATCAAAACATAAGTTGATTGATAATTATTAACCTCAAATACAAGTAAAGAAGACAAAAAAATCATTTGTAATTATTTCATTATCAGAAAATATTACGGATTAGCATTTGCCTGAGTAAAATCTTTAAGGCCAGCATAGAAAAAAGCACTGGAAGAAAAAAAATATTAACGTTTAGAAGCTTGTGTAGGAGCAACTTCTTCGAATTACTTGAAATATTCTTGTTTTCATAAGTGAAATAAGTTTTTGACTAAGTTCGGGATATCTATTTTATACCATTCATCTTCGACAGTAGATTTCAGCTCTATAGATGAAGTAAAATGTCTCTCATTTTTATAAACTCGTCTTGCTATGCCCCCCAATAAGATCTCGATTGGTTTGAGATCTGGAGACTTAGTTGGCTGTTTCAAAGTTTCAACATTGTTTACTTGGAAACAATTTTTGGTACTGTCACTCGAATGGATAGATGCATTGTCTTGCTGATATTTCCCATGTTTTCCAGCAATAAACTCGGCATTTAGTAAAAGATGACTTGCGAGGACATTTTCTTTTGCTTCTGAATTCATTTTACCTGGAACAAACGCAACTGGGCCTATACCATTGTAAAAAAAGCACCCTCAAGTTATGACAGAGCCTCCACCTAATTGGTGCTTTGAAAATATTTCTTTTACTTTTCGTAAATCATGCCAATAGTACTTTCATCCGTCTGGTACTTTTAAATTCCACTTTTTTTCATTAGAAAAAATTATTTTTATCCATTAGTTATCCTAGGTCATGACTTTCTGGCAAAAGTTCAAATGCTCTATTTTGTGCCGATTCAGTAACTGAGGCTTAGCGAATTTTACTGTACGAATAAAACTTTCACACCTTCTAATTGTGTTACCTACACTGTTAGAACTACAGGAGCCGTTGAAAGGTCCTTTGGCACCCTGGGGTGAAAGCAAGGTGCATGCGGGTGAAAACGGAGGCTTGGAGATGTCCTTGCGGTTCTTTTGGCTCCTTTAAAAAAGGGTGCCCAACTGTCACGTGATCTGTCACATGATATTTATGATTTTTAATGGCGGCGTTCATGAAATGATAAAAGTCATCAGTTTCATGCATTTTGTATTATTACGTTTATTTTTCAAATTTATTCTTCGTGATTACAGTAGTAGATGCCTTCTTCTGACGACTCGATTTTACTAAAAGGAGCTTGTAACCCTGTAACCGCTGTTCCATGCTTGTTTACAAGTCAATTAAGTGAAACTGGACCGTTACTACTTCGCTGCTAAGTTTTTTTTGTTCTTATATTTATTTCACGTATGATTATTTTGTTTCGGTCGCTATTCTTTTGAGAGATGAGAAAATTATATAGTTTCGCTCACAATTCTGTAAATATCTTTGACTTTTTTTCGTTTGAAACATTTTTTGACTTTGAGATATTTACCCGCGTGATTTCATGCTGTCAATTGTTTCGAAAGCTGAATTGCATGTATTTTAATTTCGTTTCAAACTATTTGGGTCGTTGCACAGTCAGAGATGTTTTAAGAAAATTTTCTGCCTTGCGAACGATACTATTGGTTTGAAGCGAGGATTCTCCTTGAACGAATGAAGTTGAAATTTCTGAAGATTTGTTTACTTCTCGTCAAAAAAGTTTTAAGACTAAACTTTAAGGCTTGTGTAGTAAATTAAATCTTGACTAACATGCTTCATTATAAATAATGATGTGAAACACCTCTTAGCTGCTGCATAGGTTATAAATTCAAATTTGGTAGGTTGTGGCAAATAGAAAAACATGCTTTGCTCTAGCAACGAAGCAATTGATATTTTTTGTGTTCCCATTGACCAAAATTATGGAAGGATCCTGATTGAGGAAGCAGTCTTGAATTTACAGTCAAACCCTGACTTAAGGCCCACCCTTTAAAGCACCAATCCTATTATGCCACCATAATTGTGTCGCTTGTTATGACGCAGACCAATACCATGCTCCAAAAAAATGCTTTTTCAAAAAATTTTCTGATGTTTACAGTAAGTTGACAATTATTTAATTACAAATACTGATTATTCTCTTCTGTATCTATAGTGTAATAAGCACTCCCATTCAAGTTATTCAAAAGTAGAGTACTCCAAAATGTTTCCAGGCAAAAACGCTTTGTGGAGAGCTCGTTTGCAATAAACTTGTGGTCTACTCTCTACCGAAAAACACTATCAGTGGTTGAATAGGAAAGTGGGGCTTTGTTAACATGTGCCTGCATTTTTTACACCAGGGCTTAAATTTTACACAACCTTTACAACCCTTTCAGCTAAATGGGTTTATGGGATGAAATTACACCAGAAACTAGTCAATAGCTGGAGATATGGGGTTTAGTTGAAGGTGAAAAACAGTGCAGAGTAATGTTGAAATGAGAGATTCAGAATAACATCAACAAAGAGATTGTTTTGCAAAATCTTCCACAGTAAATAAATACATTGATGCCAAAAAATCAGTTTCAGCTTTTGAAAATATGGCTCTCGAGGAAATTATTAAGTTAGCGATTCCGATTCATCTGAAGGAGAACTTGAGAATGTGGAAGGGAATTTTAAGTCAGAAACTAAAACGAACGTCACATTTAGAAACTAACAAAATTGTTAAAGGAATATGCGACTGATAGAAAAATGTTGAACAGCCTTCTTGCATTAGAAAAGAACAGAGCTATCTTTTTTGAGCAAAAAAAAAAAGTCAAACTGAAACTAAACTAGTATGTTGTGGCCATCACGAAACTTTCTTCTATATTTTTCTTTTTTTTTCTGATCCCTCCCCATGCTTGACGAGGAAGCAATATTCCCAACAAAAACAAAATTACACATGCAAAAACTTGACTACCATCCCAATGTCTGAATTATTTTAAAAGCAAAGCAAAAGAGCGAAAACTGAAAGTTATTTTAAAAGCCTTGCTTGAATGAATTACAAATATTTTATTTGTTAACAAACATAAGATGGCAACAGTTAAAAATTTTAAATCATTGAGATAATATTTCCTACCATTTCCATACAATTAAAATCACGAGAAATACGCAGACGACAATCTATTACGATTTATCTTTCTTATTGTTGCATTAATAAAAATATTTTTATTCGCAAAAAAAAAAAAAAAAAAAAAAAATCAACACCTCTTGGAGCGATTGGCGTCAAAATAGAACCAAAGCCTGTTTACATATGGATTCACATATATTCCAAATTTCAACCAGAACGTAGCATTACTTCTTGAGATAGGGCACTCAAAATGGAAAAAAAGAACGGGTGATTGCGCTACCCCCTTTTTAGCTGTTGACACAAAAATAAAATCAGTTTTTATACCCACTAAGGGCTACTTGCCGATAAATTTTTCTTTCATTCCGTTCATTATTTCTTGAGATACAGCAGTCACAATTGACGACAAAAAACGTTCTATAGCTCAACCCCCGTTTGAGTTATTGACACCAAAATTGAATCAGCACCTGTTCCTGTTAGTACCAACATATGGACCAAATTTTGTTTGATTCCGCCAGTAACTTCCTGAGGAATAGCAAGCACGCGTAACTCGAAAAACGTCCCATTGCTCCACCCCCCTTGGAGGAATTCGCGCCAAAAACTAATGGGCACAAGTTCACATAGGGGCACATATGTGTACCAAATTTCGTTCGATTTCATGCGGTAGTTTTTGTTGTAGAGCGGCCACAAAAAACTGGTCACACACAGACGTGACACACATACATACACACACACAGACACACATACATACACACACACAGACAGACAGACATTTTCCAAAAATAGTCGAAATGGACTCAGCACACCTCAAAACGTTCGAATCCGTCAAAATTCGAAATTCGAAAATTTGCACGAATCCAATACTTTCTTCTATATATTAGATATAGAAGAAAGTAAAAATATTAATATTTTGGACCAGAAAACAGGTAGTTTAGATAAGGTACTCGGCTGAGTTGCGAAAGGCCGAGTACTCTGCTACTCGGCCAAAGTGCTACTCGGTACGTCTCTATTGATCAGAAATTCTGCATAAACTGATTAGTTTCTTTTCTGGGGATATAGGGTTTCATAACTGACAATCATGATAACTGGTTATGTTGTAAGGTATAATAACTATGTTTATGTTTTACAGCCTGTACATTGTAAATTTTCATCTTTTCACGAGGTTACTTTGGGACTGAGAAATTTTCAAAGTTAAAGGGCTGTAAGTTTTCAGCCTTATTTTGGCTTTGGTTGACAAAAACTAAACTTTACAAAGTGTTTAAATAGTATTAGTTACACTATCTTTTTTTAAAAAATTTCATAGCAGTTTAAAATAATATCATAATCTTTTACTTGTTAGTTAGAATGCATTGTTCTTAATTATCTATTTAATATATAATATTCTAGGATTGATCAGAGCTAAATAATGTAGACGCATGCGCGCACGTCGTGCGCGGATACTTCAACTGACGTGCGGATACATTGCCGCGGAGTTGCACGTCTTCCGATAATAGTAAAAGTTCATACTCTTTTCTTCTAATTCGTTTTAAATTTCTTTGATATTAAATTCGTTGATATTATTTATTTAGATTGTAAAAGATAGTTCCAGATCGTATATACACCCAAGCGTGTGGTGGATGTATTCGCTGCGGGCACGCGCATCTCGCGATAATTGTTCAAATTCTTATTTCTAATTTGTTTTAAAGTGATATTTAACTAATTTGTAAAAGTTATGAACGAATAGCATAAACGTAACAATAGCATAACGTATTCATAACTCTTGCTACTAAATTTGTTGCACTCGTTTTTGTCCATTCCCTCAACAGAGCATTTCCAAGAAGCAGCGAATTGCTAGTTTTTCCTTTGTTCTCAGAAATTTGGATATCATATTAATTTCTCGACTTGACAGACTAAGAAGAGAAAGGTCCCACCAATGTATTATCTGCAGTGGAGATATAATACCCAAAATTATGTGAGCTTACAAATGCAAAGATATCGCTAAAAGAAGCTTAGTTTTAAAATTTTGAAATTTAACTTAGGTCTTTGCATAAATAGGCTCATATATAATTGGCATGAAAATTAGTTCCTTGTAACCTCAAAGCATATACCTGCAATTATTTGCAATTTTGTGCTTTATAACGTTGTTTTAGATAACGAATTTTTACAAAATGAAGAAATTTCTTGTGATTAATTTTTTTTTTTTTTTTGTAATCCGACCCCCCCCCCCCCACATTTTTTTAAAAAAACGTGTTAGACAATTATTAGCTTGCAGATACTTTTGAGTTGCGTGCGCAGATACTTTATATTTTTATCTGACTCTGGGATTAATATAAACTCATTTCCTTTGTTGTTCCTAGTGTGGATCAGGCACCTATGGTACAATGGTTCGCAGTCATGTTTCCTACTGTTTTGAATTGGGATAAAGCACTGTTCCAATGTTACCCCAATCAATGGGGTAAGATTAGGACAAATTTAGATTTTTTTAAATAAAATGTCACTATAACTAGAGTTATTCTTTTGCCATATCTTGTAAGAGGAATACTCAATTGACATATTAGTGATTATTTAGCTTTTTTCTTTGAAAATAAAAATAGGAACAGTTAAACTTTGAAAAATGTTCCAAAGTTATCCCATCCTACAGTACTTTTAATAAAAGGTAGCTTATAATGCTTAACTTTATTTACCAATTCTGAAATACAAAAATCAAGTTGAACAGACAGAAAACAATTGTTACAACAAAACGATTAGAATTCAAAATTGAAATGTGAAGTTGTTTTAACTGATGCAATTTTAATATATTGGGTTTAATGGTTGATATCTCGAGTAGAATGTTAGGATCAGCATTTAGACAGCTTCAGTATATAGTTTTGGTTACTGCATAAGTTAAATTCAGATTTTCATATGTAATGACAGTTGGAAGAACATGCTTTGTGTTTTCAACAGCTGGGGTTTTTTGGTGTCCAGCGAAAACCAAAAATGGGTAAGCACAGACTGACAAAAATTGTAAAATCTTTGGAGGCAAGGAAAATTGGTGGGCTCCTGACACATTGTTTTTAGAATTTGTGAGGAAATTCATAATAACATGGTTTGTAGAATAATATTGTTTTGAAATAACTAATTGCCAAGGTATTTCTTTTTTAGTCAGACCTTCAAGTGAAGTATCTGTAAGGTAGATTTAAAGGTGCAGTTTGAAGTTATGTCTATCAAGCATTCATATTCACATAACAACAGACTACAGGGTTTTCTCAAAGCAAATAACGGTTCAACCACCTACGCATGATCTCGCCACACTGTCAGTGAGTTTCCAAGGGCGAATTCAGGGGAGGGTCAAAGGGTGACCCCCCCCCCCCCCTGTGGTGAAAAATATCTTTTCATTAGTTACGAAGTCTTTAGTAATACGTAAGAAAAGGTATAGTGGGAAAATGTTTCTATAAAATAAATTTAAAATCTTTTTTCCTTACTTAGTGTTATTATTGTTCAACTTCACTTTTATAGAAACTGTAAGCTTAAGTGATTGACTTTTCTGGCCTAACTGAAGAAAATATAAAGAAATTCTATTGAAATATTGCTAGGAAAAACTTAAGTTAAAATTTGACTGGAAAATTTTATTGGGGTACAAGCACGCATAAAAAAAAGGGGGGAAACTTGCTGTTTACAATCCTGCTCTCCTTAAGTTCATATCTTGATTGCATTGTAAAAGGGTTTTATTTACAATGTGTGTCTACATGAAGTTGTTGTACAACATTTAATTGCCACATTGTTGTGCCTTTCTTGTTTCTTGTTTTCATGGAACAAAAATTTTCTCAACACATTGACTATAAAAAATGTATAGAAATATGTTGTTTGGAAAATTAACTTTAACCATGAAGAGTGTAGCAATTAATGAATTTAAATTAACATTTTTTACAATAATGATATTTTTTTAGAATACATATGTTGGTAATTTAATAGAATGACATAAAAATATTAATTGAAATAGCAATGCAGTGGAACTGCAATTTTCTGATTCAATTGAAACTGAACCCCATTCGGATGATTGGATTTTAATTAGTGAATATTTGTGTTGAAAAGGAGAGAAAAGAACATTTTTAGAGAAAAAGTCTTTGATTAATTGAAAGGAAAGTCAACACATTTACTTGTGTGTGTGCTGAGTATATTTACTTGTGCTGTACATTAGAAGCTTCTACACTATGACACTGACTCTTCATCCCAATAATGTTTGTGCTGCACCTACACTAGGTTTGTAGTCTAATCTTTTTAAAAATTTATCTTACTTTTATCATCCCATTAACGTTTATGCTGTGCCTACATTAGATTGGTAGTCTCTTTTAAAATGTATCTTATACAGTGAAACCTGTGTAAGTTGACCACTTGCGGTGCACTACTTTTATTGATCAACTTAAACAGATGGTCAACTTATAGAGGTTGATTTATACTATAAAGGCTAATTACGTTCCTGAAAAAAGGCGGTCAACTTACAAGGGTGATCAACTTTACAGGTTTTACTGTATTTTTGTTTCAGAAATTCGGAAAGTAGGAGTGTGGATAATTGAAGTTCTACTGTAAGAGATATTCTAAAATCTGAAAAATTGATATGGGTTTCAAAAAACACAGTAGAACTCAGAGTTTACATATTGTATCAGATAAGGGTCTGCAGGGCTTAAAAATCTAAGCATATTGTTTAAAAATTCGATTCTTTACCACTCGTCGCTCTAGGGTAAAGAATCGAATCCGTACCTGCCACTATTTGTGGTTTAACCAGTTGGATGTGACCCTGAAGATAGCTCTGATTTTCTGATTCAGACCAGAAAATGAGCAATCCCTGGTCCAGCACCCCCAGAGGTATCGTTTCACTTGGAGGAGTGTGTGTAACACCCCCCCCCCTCAACTCTTTACCAATGGGCTAGTGGAAGAAATCTGTAACCCTTGCTTGTTTTTTGTTTTTATGTACAATTTTATTAGCACATTCTGTACTAGCAACTTTTTACAAATTTGCTCCTTGGCTTGTATTTGCAATAAAAATTTTTATGCATTGACAAGCATTCAGAACCATTGGTGGTCTGTTGTACCGAGACGAGTAAAAATTGTTTCAGACCACCACTAAGTGGAATTCAGTATACCGTGGTACCAGTGGTTGATCACAGTCAATTAAGAAATTTCCTGTTACAGTTAAACCACATTAATGAGTTGAGCGAGTGGCACAGACTTCATATTTTTAAGGTTTGTTTTTAAAAAATTTTAATTTTTATAATTTTTTTTTTGGGGGGGGGGGTGCCCCCCCCCCCAAAAAAACCCCTCATAACATGTGGGTACGAATTCCTATTTAAAGGGGAACATCCCCTTCCGCTATAACTCTGCAGTAGGGAAAAACCATTGGCCTTCTGGATTTAAAAAAAAATCAAGCTATTTATTCGAATAAAACCAAAAGTAGTAGGGCCTATTGGGGGGGGGGGGGGAGAATGGAGCGGGTCATGGCGCAGACTTCAAATTTTTAAGGATTATTTTTTAAAGATTTCAGTTTTTGTGGTGATTTTCTTTCTTTTTTCGGGGGGGGGGGGGGTTGACCCCCTCGTTTTACTTAAGGGGGTTAACTTTTACTTTCAGGGAAGCACCCCCTTCCCGAAAGTAAACGCAATATGGAACAGGCATCAGCCTTTTGGATAAAAAAAATTCAAGCAATTTATTGCAATAAGATCAAAAGCAGTGGGTCCTACGGGGGGGGGGGGGGTTGCAGCGGGTCATGGCACAAGCTTCAAAATTTTAGAGTTTTTCCTTTAAAAATTTTAGTTTTTTGATGGTTTTAATTTTTTTTTTCTAAGGACGGGGGGGGGGGGGAAGAGGTATGCCCTAGACCCCCTAATACCTGAGGGGGTGAAATCCTATTTTAGGGGGAACATCTTCTACAAGTGACTGATAA